>NW_019646432.1:430541-437812 GCF_002806865.2 Cucurbita pepo subsp. pepo
TCTCTCTCTCTCTCTCTCTCTCTCTCTCTCTCTCTCTCTCTCTCTCTCTCTCTCTCTCTCTCGTATTTTCTTTCTTTTCTCTCTTTGCAGGTATTCTGATAGGTGCTGGGAGTCGTGGGCTGAAGGCTGGGCGTGGTGTGGCCGTCGTTTCGCATGGGGTCCGCGAAACTCGCCGGTCGCTGGAAAACTCGCGAGTTTTCCGGCGACAGTTTTTTTTTCGTTTTCTTTTTCGTTCCCTTTTTCTTTTCTTTTTTTTTTTTCTGTTTCTTTCCCGGGTCGTTACACATACAACATTCTCAAAGTTGTTGGTTAATGTCCTCAAAATCTTCTCCACAACCTGCGTCTCGACTAACATTTCTCCGNTTGGTTAATGTCCTCAAAATCTTCTCCACAACCTGCGTCTCGGCTAACATTTCTCTGTTTCGGTTGAGTTGGTTTACCACGGTTTGTACACGCGTGATGTAGTTAGATACACTTTCTGACTCCTTCATCTTCATGCTCTCCAACTCGCCACAAAGAGTTTGGAGATGCACTTGCTTGACTCGGTCGATTCCTTTGAACACTTTTCCTAAAGTGTCCCACGCTTCTTTTGAAGTAGTTGCACTGGCAATCTTCTCAAAGCCCGACTCAATCAACGGCTCGGAACAACATGTATAGTGCAGCCTTATCCTTTTATCGCACCTCTTTCAACGCCTTGTTTTGTGCCGCTATATAACCCGTGATATCTTTTGGTTCTTCGAAACCTTCTTCGACCACCTCCCATGCATCTTGAGAACTGAGAAGAGCCTTCGTTTTAATGCTCCAATTCTCATAGTTTGTCTTCGTTAGTCGCGGTACAGCATTTGACCCGTCACATATGCCATTGGCTCTGATACCAATTTGTTAAAAAAATCTCACAAATTTGTGAAATAAATCTCACACACACTAACTATAGAAAAAGATGTCATGCACACTATCTTTTCTCCTGAGAGTAGAGAGATAAAGAACACTAAGTTTATCTAAAAAAAATCCTCTCATATTGCTTCTTTGTATTTTCCTTTTTCTCTGGNTGAGAGTAGAGAGATAAAGAACACTAAGTTTATCTAAAAAAACCCTCTCATATTGCTTCTTTGTATTTTCCTTTTTCTCTAGTCTGAGTTTACAATAGAAAAACTACGTATTTATAAGTTTTTCTAAATCTAATTATAGCTATGTGAGTGTCACCCATAAACAACCATTATTACTACAAAGGCTATTGGTTTTTTCTTTCTCCACTGACTTTTCAATTTAAAATCTACTGACAAATTAATTAAAAATGGCCTTTAATGTTTATTTAACAGTTACTTAGTGTAACAAAATGAGACTAGAGGGTTGTGTCAGAAGAGATGATAAGATGGATTTAAAGAGATCTCATGCATATTGTATGTTCATAAGCATAGGGATACTTCCCCTAGAGATGATGAGTGCAGACGCGCACAATATGACGAGTAGGGTGTTCATGGGTTGCATGACACACTATGGGGTTCCGCTGACCTTCGGACGTCACTACAGATTAGCTTGACTAGAGGGTTCAGAGGGTGTGCGAGCCCCCTAGAGATTCACACTCGTACGTGTGGGTCGTGTGTAGGGAAGTACTACACATCCAATTTGTCCGAGACTGGAGGTCACCCCTAAATGAGTTAGAGATGATCCCCAAGAGCATGATTGCATGTGTTTGCATTAGCACGACCCACTATAGTGGGTCACTTACTGAGTATGCTTCGAAATACTCAGGCCGTGTACCATATCATTTTCAAGTAAAGGCAAGGCGTCCATATACAATGTTATCCTTCGAAATAGTCGATTTATTGGATTTGGTTTCTTACCATGGTTATTCTCACTATTTGTTATCCTTCTCCATTCATTGTGCAGCAAAGAGATAGCCAAGGAAGCTATTTTATACTCATACAATAGATATATCAATGGGTTCGCCACAATGCTTTATGAAAAACAAGCAATAGATCTTGCAAGTAAATTGTTCATATGATTTTGAAGTCAATAGGCTATTCCCTTTCAGATCAGTTCTCAAAAATTTCTTTATGGTTCCAAAAACAAGGTTGGAAGATAGATCTATCAAAGAAAATTTGAAACAATTTGAATACTCGAAGCTCAAGAATCGAGGATCCGAACGTCAACGATGAGGTAAGTAGTCATCTCAGACTTTTCTTAAGAAATAGTTATAAGAATCATTTGGATTTCATAATAAATCTTTAAGTAAGATATGAGTTAATGGAATATGGAAGAAAAACACTAAGAACGGTGAGTCAAGGCCCTAAATCGAGCGATTTGCTTATATAATTTTATTTTTACCCACATATATCATTACTATATTATTTCTATAGTATGTAGTTAATATATAATTTTTATATTATGACATTGTTTTTATACTTGATAAATTGTTTAATGGTGAGGATCTATAAGGATAGAATTAATAAATGTCTATATTGATAAACTATTTTTATATTTGTGGTATAGACAATTTTGATATCTATAAATGATGTATTGGTAGAAAATATCTAAACTTTGCTTCTTGGGAATAAATATTAAATAAAATTAATAAACTAGTATATTAAAGGCAAACGATAACCTCAACAAAATTTCTAAATCATAATATTCTCAGTCTTAAATTACAATAAAATAAAATGGATAATAGAACTATGATNATCATAATATTCTCCGTCTTAAATTACAATAAAATAAAATGGATAATAGAACTATGATGAAATAAATAAAAAAAAGTGAAATACATATCTTAACCGAATTAGTTATGAATCTTAATCATTAAAAGTTTTGGAACATATTGTTGGGATGATCGAAATGGGTGAAGTAAATCCTCGTGTGTAGGATCCCTGTATGTAATGTTTCCTAAATCTTTTATTTTCTAGGTTGAATATACCTAATTCATGAACTAAGTTAGGAATATAATTGTTACAACCATTGATAAAATATATACAATTTGGTAAACATTTAGGAAAATTCTTAATTGATAAACAAATGGATTGAGATTGGCTGATAAACATAACATCACCATCTAAACTCTTAATCTTTATGGCCATTTGCATGTCATTTTCACACTCATGAGTAAGTTTGTAAACTTTAAACTTGGTAGTCTCTAATTGTCTTCCCTCATAGATATTGACCTCAAGATCAACAAAATCAATCCTTTGGAAGACTTTGTAATATACGATCTAGTTAAACCATCGATTCTTTTAGCATGGATCATCTTTAAAGAAATAGAAATCGATGAACTGTCATCATCTCTATTCTTAACTTCAACTTTCCAAATCATCATATCATTTTCTAAAGTATATAAAGTATTCCTACAAACATTCACATCATTAAAACGAATATTTGGTTCTAGGTAGTAATACGTCCAACGGAAAAAACACCGAAAAGAAACTTTAGAAATTGAAATCTTCCTTCCTTATGTTAGGGTTAGTCTTAAGGCGGTAGTAATCTTCTCTTCTTCTTCTCAAATCAGGCCTCCACGACCCTTCTTCCTTTCACCTGTCTTGGAATAAAGATGATTCTCCTTGTTCTTGAGAGTTCGTCAAATGCAGCCCCATCAATGGAGTTTCCGAGCTTTCCCTCGATGGGTTGGGGNTGTCTTGGAATAAAGATGATTCTCCTTGTTCTTGAGAGTTCGTCAAATGCAACCCCATCAATGGAGTTTCCGAGCTTTCCCTCGATGGGTTGGGGCTAGCAGAGAGAACTGGAAGAGGGTCTGAGAAATTACAGCATCTCAAGGTACTCTCGCTTTCTAGCAACAATTTCACTGGCAATCTTAGTCCTGAGCTTGTTCTTCCCCCGGTCTTCATAGGGTTAATTCCAGTCGTAATGGTTTATCTGGACAGATACCCACTTAGATTTCTTGATTTTTCTGATAATCTCTTATGTGGGCCTCTTCCGGATTAAATGTTTGTTAATTACTTTCGCTTCATTATCTTTCTCTTGCATCGAATATGCTTCAACACATTGCCCACAAGGTGTTTGTATTTAAATATTCTGAATCTTTCGGCCAATCAATTTTTTGGTACCTTGGATTTTTTGGTGTTCGACAAGGCTTAGGACATTGGATCTTCCAAAAATGTTCTATTTAGATATTTACCACAAGGGATTTAAGCTATGCATAACCTGAAAGAGCTCAAGTTGCAGAACAATCAATTCAGCCATTCATGATCTGGGTTTGGAGGAGATTAATTTGTCTCAGAACAAGCTGATTGGTTTAGTCCCAGTAGGATCAAACAAGCTATATGAGAAACTCACCAGGATAGACCTGTCAAGGAATAGATTAGAAGGTAACTTCTCAGCAGAAATGAGATTCTACAGACACTTGAGATACATGAATCCCTCCTGGAACAACTTTAGATTCCACCAGAAATGAGTTTGTTTCCGAACTTGAATATGTTCAATTGAACAAATAATCTTTAGGTCATTCTTTGCTCCAAGTCCCTAATTCAGGTACAAATTTTTCTATTACAATTTTTCTATTACAGCATCTCTACTACCTTCTTAGTTGTTTATCATAATTAACTAATATATTTCTTGATTATGTTGGTTTGGCCTAAACAAAAGCACGAGAGAGTATTATTTGTCTTAGCTATATTCTTGGTTGTTTACCAACTTGAGCCCCATATATAAGTTTGGTTTGGTTGCTCCAAGATAGAACAGATGGGAAATGATGTAGGACTGTGGAGTTGAAATAAAATTTATATATGGATGTTATATGCATTCCAAAAAAAAAAAACTAGTTTGAACCGGATAGTTTTAGTTTTTTTTTTTTTTTTACTTAACTAGTCCTTCGAACTTGATAGTTTCTACACACCATGTTGGTTATGAGCTTGTTTAGATAATTTGAGTTGTACCCGGTGTATTGTTACCTTTTGTAGCAACAAAGAAGAACGTTCATACGGTGATAAATGCTTTAAAAGAGTTTTTTTGTTCTTTTCCTTTTGTGTATTTTTAAAACAAGAACATTAATGAAACCATGTCAAATTTTATTTTTGTATAAGCAAATTACAACATACCATTTATATAAAGTTTGAGCAACATTTCTATATAAGATGTTACATCTAAATATGGTCGCACAAATGGTTGTTAGAAAATCAAGAGGAAAACTGTTTAGGATTGTTTTTACTCTGGCATCCTTGAAGGCCATGCTCTGTTGTTTTACTTTGACCTTCTTGAGTTGATCTCAATCAAGAGAGAAGGATTGGCATCTAAAGGTGATTGTATGAGAGATGCTACAATTCAAGATGTTATTTCATTGGAAAAAATCTAACTAATACTCCATATTTATCTGTCTTACTACTCTTGATTAAGAAAATGTAGGTGTTGGTTTTTGCGGTATTCTGAAATATTGTTGCAATATTCATAATAATCAAATGGAATACTTGATTTATGTTTCATTCTTCTCATTTCACTTGCTAATTTCTATAATACTGCATCGGATAACAAAAGTGTGTTTTGTGGAGATTATGATGGATCAAAACAAAGTCCAAGAGGTACATGAAAGCAATGTTGATATCTTCATTATTGATTGTGTACAGAGGATATAGGAGGAACAAAGCGATAAAAGAGAGTGAACGTGCTGCTGGAAACAATATTTTTGATAGTAAAGTTGGGATATTATGCCTACTCAAATAACAGATACTTAAGAAGATAATGCACTAGTAAAGAATCGGTTGTTCAATGTGTTAAAAGAGTTGGAAGAACAGAGCTTGGACACTGTTGTTGTCTCTATTCTTTTGTTTCTTAAAACTTATGCACATCTAATTGAATACACCATAAATACATTATGAAATTTCAATTATGAATGAAAATCTCTTGAGTTAGATTATATTAAAGAAAATATTGTTGAGCCTAAAAATTAAATAGTATTATTAGAGCATAAGATTAAAGTTTTAAATATTATATTATAACACTAAAAAAAATGTTATTATAATAGCATAATATTTTTGTTATCTTAAATATATTATAGCAAAACTGTTATAAAAGGTTTTCATAACAACTTATACAAGCTTTAGCTTCGTAATCTATTATAGCATCCATTATAGCTATAAAAGAACGCTATAAAAAATCTTAGACTTTTAATAACATAAGCTGTCACGACGTACGAAAAACGCGATAAGAAGTCTGCAATAATATTTTTCGTAAGCTATCGTATCTATTATTTGTTGTAGTGAACCTCGAATATAGAAGATAGCTTGATGTGTTACTTAGAAATATTAATCTTTTCTATCTTCTGAAATATATAAGATATATGTGTGTTGGTGGTGTTCAATATTTTCTATCTTCTGAAATATATAAGATATATGTGGTTGGCGGGGTTTAGTTTAGTGTTTCCAAACACTTTTCTAAAATGTTTATTTCTGTTCAGAAAAAACATATATGAACAAGTATGTTTGGGTTTGGAGATGAAGTTTTATAATGTATGATTTTTATTTTTTCCATGTATTGGAATCCAAAATGATGAAATTAAGTGTGTTTCTCTGTTTTTTTTTTTTTCCTGTCCATTAAACGAAGAGAACTAATGGGAGGGGCTTGTCGATCCTATTTAAGAGAATAACAACAGAAAGGGGAAAGGACCTGTCAATCTAGAGGAGAAGGAGAAGAAGAAAAAAAAAGTACGAGGAGATGATAATTTGTCCTGTGTCTTCGTATGAAGTTCATGAAAAAAAACTTAGTTGATCACCAAGCTCACAACAATGGAAAACATTATACTTGTTGAAGGTGTTCGGTGAAGTATAAGTCCAAGAGGGACTTGTGGTGTAACGACCCTAAATTTCCACATATCTAGAGTCGCCACTAACGTCTCATGCTCATCTCTAATGCAGAATAAAAACCTAAGCATGCTCATCTTTACTAGCGGAAAAATTTAAAACTTCAGAATACGTTAAAACATTGAAAAACACTGCCGGACTTACGTGTTTCAAACATCATGCTGGAGTTCAAAAGACAAAATAAAACGATTACAAATTAATTAATATAAATGAATGAAATGCAAACGCCCTATCCTAACCAAGACTAGGAATTTTAAATATGCAACTATCCTATGCACGCGCCACAGTCTCTGATCACGATGCCACCGTCAACCGTACATGGGAGCCTTGCCTTTACCTGAAAAACAATATGGCACACGGCCTGAGTATTTCGAAGAAATACTCAGTAAGTGACCCCACTATAGGGGCCATGCTAATGCAAACACATGCAATCATGAATAGGGACCTATCTCTAATCATCTTAGGGGTGGC
>NW_019646432.1:439280-470494 GCF_002806865.2 Cucurbita pepo subsp. pepo
TTTTTTTTTTTTTTTTTTTTTTTTTTTTTTTTTTTTTTTTTTTTTTTTTTTTTTTTTTTTTTTTTTTCGTTTTCTCGTTTTCATTTATTATATATATAATATTTTCTTTTTCTTTCTTTCTTTCCCGGGTCGTTACATGTGGTGTTATCAAGAAGAGAAGCACTATAAATAATAATAAATCAATGCTCATTTCTTTCTTTGTTTTCAATAAGTCAAGCGTGCATTACCCTGTAGTTAGGTTTAAGAGGTGCGTATACGAGTTGGCCTAGTAGATTCGTGCTCGCCTACGTGAACCGTGAGTAGAGAAATGTTATGAATCCAATCTAACCCAAAAATGAAAAATGAAGCTTAAGAAATAGTCATGAAATATAGGTTTTACTCTCAACTATGATGGTTTATAATTGCATTTTATAATTCATAGGTGGGCACTTATTAAGTATTTTTAAATACTCATGTTTAATATTTTTTAGTTGAAGGATTGGATGAGAATGAATGAAGAAATACTAAGTCGTTCCATATCGAATTAATTAGGAATTAAATATACTTATTTTATGGAATATACGTATCAATATTCATGGATCATACCTTTCATCTGACTAAGAGTTTACAGTGAGGGGAGAGATGAATGAGACGGAACAGGAAGAGAAAGTAGCTGAACGATTAAAGAGAGTTTACCGTCTTTGAATCAATGAAGGAGTTAGCAGTTTGACTGTGTTTGAAAGCCGAAACTCTTTAGTTATGAATGAGAGATTAAAGAGACAGAACTACTGCTCATGGCCAGGTGTGAATGACAATGTCAATTAAGGAGATTATGTAATCAAGTCGAAGTAGTTAAATTACTTAAATTGTGATAAAAGATGTCTTTTCATTTTTTAACAATTATTAAATTTGAAATGAATTTATGAATATTTAAGTTCTACGACATGTTTAAAGTAAATTCTTTTTAACGATATTGTAGTAACGTTATATATATATTGAATTATTATTAGATTTATTGATATATCTCAATTGAAAAGAGGTTTTTTTCTATATTAGGTCGATAATCTATATTCTATACCTATGAAAAATAAATGAGAAATTTCACGTGGATGGGTGGTTCCCTATTCTCGCCCTCGGACATCTTTATATATTCGTAGTTTTCTAATTCAAAAAATTATATTTTTAGATATAAACCTTAGTTGTCTAAACTTAGATCAAGTAGTATAAACATACTGCCCATAAAAAAAAAATGGAAGTTTAGGATTTAAGGTTTGTTGTTGTAGGGAATTGACAAAATGTGGGGTGTAAACAGGCCAACTGGGCCGGTTGACATGGGCACACCAAGTAGACCAATTTTGCGGGTGTGGTGGGCTCATTTGGATTACATTTAGAAACCCAAGGAGAGTTAAAGAGTGAAAGGTGTAGCTTGAATTTTGGCAGTGGAAGAGCAGAGCAGAGCAGAGCAGGGAAAGTAAAAGAAGGGCCAGCAAAATGATGCAAATTACAGAGTCAACTAAAAGAAACAGTAGCTGTCGCTGTAGCTGTCGCTGTAGCTGTCGGTGTCGCTGTCGCTTGGCAACCTCTGAGCCTCCCTCACCTTATCTTCTTCCCTCTCTTTTCTGGTCTTTGTCTGAAAGCAGAAGAAGAAGAAGAAGAAGAAGAAGAAGAAGAAGAAGAAGAAGATATTTGTGGTGTTGCCTTGGCCTCTGTTTTTGCAGACACATTATGTAAGGGAACACTATCTCATATTTAATATACTTGTTCTCTAACAAACCAACAACTTTTCTTTTCCCATTTTACTCCCATTTCTCTGCACCATTTCATCTTCTTCTTCCCAAACCCTACTTTTCTTTAACATGCCTTTCCCCCCGGTGGCCCGGTTTGAATTACAACATCAATGTTTTGGGCCTTACCCATTCCTCCGCCGTGGCCGCCGCACCCGCACCCGCACCCGCCGCCGTTCGTTGTCACTTGTACCCACTATTTCCATTCAATATTATGACTTTTTTTGTTTATTGTGTCCTCTCATAAGGAGCTGTGGCTGACCACTATAATTAATGAAGAGTGAAAATAACGTTTAACTGTCTGTCATTTTCTATTAATTTGGCAAATTTACATGCATTTAATCAATGTTGGAGGTTGATAATGGACAGAGTTACAATAGATTGATACATATTTTTTCTATGATGTAGACTCCATCACATACCCAACAACTAATTTAGTATGCAATTAAAGGAACTAAATTTGCTTTGTTAAAAGTATCTGTAATATGGTGTCTATTTAACTCATTAACCGTTCGTGTCCATAATCTGATGATATACATGTACGAGTCTTTATGGGCTTTGTCTTAATTCATGGAGTTGACATCGAGCTAGGGGAGTCAAGCCACTTTGAAACGACAAAGTTTTTTAAAAAAAAACGAGATTTCTAGCGAAGCGTCCAAAGTCCCTACCCTGCTCCAAGGGTGGTTCGTAACGCGGGGATTAGGTCTTCGCTTCTCACTGGTAACATAGGGGGTGTATGACCCGTCACTAAAATCATCTCTGCACCTGCTATGGCTAATATACCCCAAAATGTATTATAGAGAATATGTGACTAGTGGTCAATTCTTCGTACGTGAGTTATATGTAATCAATGTCATTATTGTTGCTTAATTGCTTTCGACTTATAACATTAGTTTCTTTAAAATTGTTTTAGATGTATTTCATCGCTCACATTTTTCGAAAACGTTTCTCTCAAACGTGACTCGAGCCTCGAGTATACGCAATATTGTCCACAAAATTCAAATTTCAAACAGTTGACTTGTTCGCTAGGTTAGGACAAATTCCACATAATCGTTGTTCCGCTGCCACAAGAGTGCGATTGTGACACCAGACACATGAGATATGTATATGAGCCCGCCTAGTGGATTTATGTGTGCGTGTGTGGGCCGTGTGTAGAGAAATATCACCCATCCAACTCTACCTAGACTAGAAGGAGACCAAGGGCGTACTATGACATTTGTAAAAAGATAGATCTCATCATGATTGTTTATGTATACATTTCCTAACCCAATAGTGTGATTACTTATTGAATATTTTTAAAAATGTCAAGCTACGTGCTACTCTTATTTTTCAAGTAAATGTAAAGCACCTCTACATGGATGGATGACTGCGTTGTTGTGATGGTCATAAAAGCTAAGTTAGGATAGAAGTATTCATCGCTTTCTTTTAATAGTCTATGCAGAGCATTCATGGTTGCATTCGAACTTATATTAATGTTTTCTTTTACTATATTGTTGACATTGTTATATTAAAGGTTTAATTAATCCAATCAAATAAATTACAACCATATGGAAATAGTAATAAATGAAAATAACAATAAATGGAAAAATACCCATGATAATCATGCACATATTAGATATTTGCCTTATAATAAAATATTAAATATAATATATATGGTAAACTATAATTTATTACTAAATATCTTTAACATAAGTCTATGACTTTGTTTTGATTTTTTTTTTTTTTAACGATTTCTCTGACCATATTAATCATATGGTGTATGTAGTAATGACCATATTAATTATATCATGTATGTAGTAATGTCTCTATCGTGCCAGAGAAATAGATGTGTTACACACTTAAACAATTATTGATTTAATATAAGTAATGTATATATAAAGAACAAATAGAAAAGAGGTTAAAATCCCAATTTGGGCATTTGGAGGCCACCCCACACCTTATATCAGCCTATGGGAAGCTTCCCAGTGAGAAGTGAATGAGAAGTGAGTGATGTGATTGGCCAACTTGTATCTGATTTGGCACAGACAATGGCTACCTTGAGCTCTAAAGTTCGAAATTTCCTTTAGAGTTATGGGGTCACGATCCCGTGCCATCTTCCATTATCTAAAGGTTAAAGATGATGACGAAGCCAGTTCAATTGAACCGATCANAATTTAAATTTTAGAAGGCTGGGGAATGGAGAGAGTCTCTTGGCAGTTGAAAAGTCTAAAGAACACTAAAAATGTGTTGTGTCATCTCTCTTCTAATTGTACACCATTTATTAATTTTAAACTTTTAACTCAACATTACAATCAATAAATAATTTAAATATTCATTAATTAAGTTCATCAAACTTAATTAATATTTTAGCAGATAATTAGGATAAATGGTTGAACATGAATACATTTATTTGTAATTGGTCAGTTTTAATAGAGGTATTCAATTATGGAGTTGGTACATTAATTAAACTTAAATTTGTAATTGATATCATGTGGGGAAGAATTGTTTAAAGGATATGATATCATGAATGTGCATGTAATAATGGATTACAAATAGACATATTCACAAAGCAAACCAATTAGGGTTAAATGGATTGTTAAAAAAACAAATACAAATTCTGAATGTGTTGTTATCAATGCATTGAAATGGGTTGGAATAATTTATTAATGCCATCAAAGGCCACTTGTTTGCTTTGGAGTTCGCAACAAAAACTAACCCATTCGCCCATCACACCACACACTCTTAGCTTAGGGAAAAAGATAGTATGCTTTTCATAAAGCCTTTATCTTTCTTGTTATCTTCAATTCTCACAAAAGCCCATGAGAGTTGTGTTGAGTGCGCAGAATTTCTGGGTGGAATATCATGAGTTCTTAACCCAAAATTCCCTCAAAAACATGATCATCATTGCAATGAACAACTGCCACCCAATCAGAGAGAGAGAGAGAGAGAGAGAGAGAGAGAGAGAGGGAGATTTTGATTTGAACAGAAAATTTGTTTTTCGATTCTTTTTTTACATTGGCTTACTCAGAAAAAGGATGATATGATCATTATTTTGTTTGCTTGCGAGAAAAAAAAAAAAAAAAGAAAAAAAAAAAAACCAAGAGCTTTTAATTAATCAATCCTGTTGGGACCATTGCTTATGACCAGCAACCCACTTGGGGCACTTAGGGCTGAAATAACAACCCACCACTCTGGAGTTCAATAGCTCAACAATGGGTTGAAACTTCACACACCTTGGGGTTTTGTACTGATTTATAGAAGCTCCCATGCTTATGGCATAATCCATGAGCTTGTCGAACGTTCCACTCTCCACCACCTTGATCTCTAGTGGTCCGATTGACTTATCGGCCACTCGCCCTTGTCGGTATACGCTGTTCAGTGACTCCTCGATCGTAAGACAACAATCTTCCAACACCGAGGGCGGTACCGGAGTTGTCGAGCCACCCTTCTGATTCAGCTCCCAATACAGCACGTAGTGCCCTGGAATTGTTGATGTGTTGGCATGGCTTGTGTACTCAGCCAATGTTGCCTCGAATGGCACCAAATGGTTCACTGAGTTTTTCACTGCGTTTTGTAGCTCCACTTCGTCTGTCTTGTCCGAATCAATGCTTAGAACCACGTTCTTCCTGCAAATGAAGTTGAACTGTGGAGCTTTGTTTTTGAATCCTGCCACTCTTAGGATATCGCCAACTCGATAACGATATAAGCCTGTTCAATTTCAAATCCCATGTCACATTTGTTAGAAATCACGACTCTCCACAATGGTATGATATTACTCTGCTTATAAATTCATAATCATTCTCTAAATCAGCCAATGTTAAAAAAAAAAAAAAAATGAAATAGGAAGAGAGAAAAATAATTAAATGGGTTAATTACCGGCGTAAGTAGTGACGACGAGTTCATATTCTTTGCCGAGTTCGACATCGGTGAGATCGACGAGTTGTTGATCGTCGAGAGATTCGTCGTTGTTGGAGGTTCTTTGGACAGGAAGGAACTCAAAGTAGGCCATGGAAGGGATGAGTGTATAAGCAACTTCACTTGGTTTACAAAGAGGGTTAAGATTGACGCCAAAATAGCACTCGGAAGAAGCATACATAGTGCACACCAAAGGCAGCCCATTGCTATAATAATCAAGCGTCCCAATGTACTGTGACATTGTGCCCGTAACAATCACATCCAAATATTTGGTGTTGGGCCACAGCCTTGTAATAATTCCCTTCCAATACCCTTTGCAGCATTGTTCGTGAATAAAATCAGCCAGCTCTGGATCAGGCCTACGCAGGACTAACATGACCGCATCGCGAACTGCCTGGTCCGTGATTTGGGAATTGAGCGTCCCGGTCCGAATGTCGTGGCAGAGAAGTTGCCAGTGCTTTTCAAGAAAGCGAATGGCACGGATGAAGCCAGAGGCGAAGACGGCGCCGACGCGGAGGACGTCGAGACGGTAGCAGAGGCCGCAGAGTAATTGAGCGTAGATGCTTTGGTAAGCGTCAGGGCAAAGAATGGCTTCGTTGGGGCTTGTGTAATTGGTGTAAGGATCATAAGGGCGGTTCTTAAAGTGGGAGCTTTTGTAGTAGCTGGTTAAAACAGGGCGAGCGAGTAGGCCACCAGGGGTTCTGGCTTCCGCTTTGACGAATAAAAAGTACATTCCTTTACCCTTTTCCAAGCCCGGAACGAATTGGGTCATGATAGGCATCAACAAACTATACAAAAGTGAGCGTCTTTCGAGCTCCTCTTCGATGGTGGGCATCAGCTTCCTCTCGCCGCCGGAAGTGCCAGAGCTGCAAAATCAAAATCAAAATCAAAATCAAAACCAAAACCAAAACGTGAGACCCATTATGAGATTGAGTGGATATTTGAGAAGAAGAGAGGTATGGACCTTGTTAAGAACTCAGAGATGGGGGAGGAGCATAGAATAGGGGAGGTGTCGCCATTAGCGATGCGAGAGATGAAGGGTTGGATGTGGTCGTAAGAGACAAGGGGGATGGAGGATTTGAAGGTGTCGGGGGAAGGGCGGCCGTGGAGGGAGAGATACTCGGAGGTGGCATTGCGGGAGAGGATTTGGGAGAGGACTTGGCGTTGGACAAGGTCGGCGTTGGTGGTGACATCTTCAATGAATTGGAGAATGGCGTTGTTTTTTTGAACAAGGTTGTAATTGGGGCTTACAGAGGTTGGTGTTTTGGGGGCTTCAGGCATTTTGGTTTGGGAATGAATGAATGAATGAATGTATGAATGAATTTGAGTGGAATTTGTTAGAGAGGGGTTGTGGTGTGCGTGTTGGGGGATAAACAATGGAACAAATATCCATATTTATAGACCAACACAAAGGGCAGCTGCGAGTTAGAAACCAAACAAGCATTACATGAGGGGCACATTTGTAAATCCATCTTTCTTTTCTTTTCTGTTCTATTTCTTTCAAATTCAATTATTCATGTCATACACGTAACGTATTACTAATAACTATCTAAATATATTTTTTTGGTGAGAGTAAAAAAGAAAAAAAGAAAAAGAAAATCAAACCGGCAGTATCCGGTAAACACGCGGTGATTGTACTGGTTACATGCGTGCTTGTAACGCGGTGTCGTAGGAAATACCGGCAGCGATTTCATTATTTGTGTTTAACGCTAGCGTTTCTCTGTGTTTTCCCGTTAGCCGGTAACTTAAATGAGGTTCTTTATTTAAATGAATAAAATGGAGAATGCGAAATATCGCGAGATTTGGAGTCAATGAAACGGGACAAAATGTAGAAGAATGGAGGAGAGAGAATAATAGTATGCGTTGTTGTGTACGGTAGTTAACTGGGGAGTTCCTTGTTGAAGTATCTATGTGGGACCACCCAGCTGGCTACCTAACTTCTAACGTTGACACGTGCACGATTTTTTTAAAACGCCAAGACTGTGACTTCACGGTTCCCCCGCCTCCACTCAACTAAATCGTCCCATTTCCTCGCTAATACATCGCCTCTTCTTAAGCTCTTCCCCGAATTAACGCCAATCATTCATTTTGGCTCTTTTTTTTTTCTTTTCTTTTTTTATATTTTATTTTCTTAATTAAAATTCTTATTTATTAATTAAGAAAATTAAAAAATCAAATTTTTTTTTTTTTTTTTTTTTTTTTTTATCATGGATTTATCTTCTGTGAATTAAATCGTTACGATTAGGTTTGTTATTGGTTCTAGAAGGTCCGGTACTGAAGCTTCTAGAACTCAAAAATAAATGTAATGATTCTTCTAGAAATATCATTTATTTCTCTGTTTTTTTTTCCTTAAAAATGATTTAATACATTGTTGTAGATGGTTCTAGAAGTGTAGGAAATGGAAGCTTATTGATGCCTTATCTAGTTTATTTTATGTGTTCATGTTACATAGATGAAGTTGCTTCAATTAATTGTTTTAATTTGGTGTAAATTGTATATTTATATACTATATACTATGTAAGACCCAAAAAAAAAAAAAAAAAAAGGTCATTATTATATCTTAAACGTGAAATTTATCTTAACTTTCTTACATTTAATACGGAATTTACTTTAATTGAAATGTTATTATAAATGCAACATCAATTTACCATTTATCCCCTCGTGAATAAACAAATACAAGAGAAAGAAAGAAAAAACAATTATGAACTAAACACCCTATACTAACCTATGATTAATTAATGCGATTACAATTCAACTTATACATGAATGAAAATGAAATTCAATCTATAATAACTATTACTACGAACAGAAAACAACTATCCTATGCATGTGCCACGGTCACAAGATGTGCAATGCTGCCGTTGGTCTCACATGGGCGCCTTGCCTTTATTTGAAAATGTAGTAGCATGAGAGCCTTTATCTGAAAATGTAGTAGCACGAGAGTCTTTATTTGAAAAATGTAGTAGCACGAGCCTTGAGTATTTCTAGAATACTCAGTAAGTGACCCCCTATCAGGGTTATGCAACAAGAACATGCAATATGCTATGATGGGACCTATTATATCAGTCTATTTTTCCTACGACACTTATTCTAATTGAGCAGCTTGGATGTGTACCATATACTCTACATAGCCCATACGTGCGAGTATGGACTCACCAGTCAGTTCGCACACCGCTAGCCCCTTTTCTTGTCGGGCGAGCCTTCTTTAGTAGCTCAACTTTTGCCGAACACCCATTAGAATTAGTAATCGTCACGGCAGCATTATGTAAAACATAACGATACTTCGCCTGCCTAATGGATGTACGCGTCCATACCCTCGTGATGGAATAGGGGTATCTCCTAATGCATGAACACACATAATGCATGGGGTCCCAACATTTTTCCGTTTTCAACATTATTGAATAGAACCCCACTATCATTTTTCATGCATATCATATTGTTTTTCATTTTTCCAGTCTTCACATCATACATAACTCTAATGGGTTATATTTCATGTCATACATATTATGCTGTTTACATACAATTTAAAAAACACAGCAAATCATCTAGAGATCACATAAACATTCTAAGCACAACACATCACATCACATTATATCGCACAACACATTACATCACATTATATCGCACATCAAGTCATTTCAGCACAACACATTACATCACATTATATCTCACATCAAGTCATTTCAGAAACGACCTACATTCACCTTGCAAACTTTTACGTATTAAATCGTAACAGTCTAACATACAATTAATGACATGTGGAGATCCACGGGCACGTGCCAACACATAACACACAATTGCATAACCTACGACGGTAGAACCATTTACTTGGTAGGCCATTTACTTGGTAGGCCTTAGCCGAAGTACTCCCTAAAATATATATACGTAATGATATGAATTCAACTGCTGACCCTTTGCATGTACCCGAAGGACCGATTACAAGAAGCAAGGTTAAGAAGATTCAAGAGGCCTATACATTGCATCTTCAAAAGGTAGCTAGTGTACAAGTTGAAACAAAGGCTTTTGATCCAAAAAATCTTTATAGCATTAGCATATCGAATCAAGAAGATAATGGAGTGGCTGATATTGGAAAATAATTAGAAGACTTGCCTTTGGTAGTGGAATTACCCATTAAAACAATTTATCCATTTGTATTTAATAGCATTTATTAGTGATTTATGGTTGGTGGCTGAACTTTATTATGTTAGGGTTACCTTTTGTACCTATTTAAAGGCTTGTAATATTCATTGTTTGGGGATGAATTGTTGAATACAGACAAAACCTTTGTGTTTTCTTGATACCTTTTTGGTGTTATTCCTTTTCAAACCTTGCTTTAGTTTTGATGTTTAAACCGATTCATTGAATTAGTTTTGATCAAGCTAATTCTGGAGTGAATTGTCTTGGTATCTAAGAGTGACCATCATAGATTCCAAGTTCGATCTAAGAGTCATTCATCTTCTAACCAGCTCTTGGTTGGAATCAATCCGTTAAGTTAGCTTTCTCTGTGAACATTTTGCAAAGATTCTAAAAGGACCTCTGGCTTTGCAAATTTCAGCATTGTAGGCGCTTATCACGTAAGCTCCTAGCTTCTCGTATACGTCTTACGCTTTCATTGGTGGTTGGTTCCGCTTCCGCTGGTGGTTGGTTCCTATTGAGATCGAAAAAGGTTTTCGGTTCGCGATGTTGGGCATGAAAGAAAAATTGTAAAAAATGGAAATGGAATTGGAATTGGGACGATAGATTTTAAAGTGGAAGAGGGATATAAAGAGTAGTGGATTGTATGAGGATGAAAGGTACACTATTTATATATATTTTTCTTTTCTATTTTTTATCAGAAGTGTAAAAATTCATTTGTCTCAAAATTAATTATGCAAAAGTACACCACTCATTTATTATTATTATTATTACTATTTTTTTTTTAATCCTTACATATATAGTATAACCACCTTTGAATATTTTTCACGAAGAATTAATTACAATTAAATAATAACAAATCTCATCATTATAGAACAAAAAGTTTTTTACTTTTTTAACTTACATATAAAATGTACACTCAATTCAACCATCAAAATTTAACTCATTTTACGTGTTAGTATCAAATTGAAACGTGGTAAAGACAAAAAATTGAAATTAAAAATTTAGGGTTAGTTTTCGACTATGAACATATTTGAGTTCAGTTTAGTTTGACTAAATGAAAATTTTGTTATTTTTGTTGATTCATGAGTTTCTTAGAACTAGATAACTAATTATAAGATTGATTGGTAAAAAGTTGATGAGAGAGAAATTTAAAATAAAATTATACTTTTAGAAAAAACATAGGTGGAAGACAAAAAGGTTGGATAATTATTATTCGTGATTCCTAACGGAAAACTACCATCAATGACTAATTTAGCTCATGACAGGTTTTATATTTTGGGGTGAAAGATATTTTATGCATCATAGGACATGCAAACAAAAATGCTTCATTTTGGAAATGTCGGCTACTTCCGATTTCCATTCCTTAAAATACATCATTTACCCACCATTCCATTTAAATAGTTCCAAATTTTATCAAGTTACTTCTCCATTTTGATCAGTACGAGCTCGTATTTTATGATTTATGACATTTATATTTACCATGTTGTTATGCGAGCCCTTTCCCTTCGTGGCATTCAGCAACACATTAGGAAATGTTAGCCCAACGAGCCAAGTCCAAGGAGTACGTGAGCTCGCTTGGTAGACTCACGTTCGTGTGCATGGGTCATGTGTAGAGAATTACTACGTATCCAACCTTGTTCGGACTAGAAAGCTTCCTAAAACCATGCCATGATGCTTCTAAATGATAAATCTCATCATATTGCATATGCTCGCATATCCCAACTTCAACAATGAGGTTACTTACTGAGTATTTCTTAAAATTCTCAAGCAACATGTACTTTGATTTTTCAAGTAAAAACAAGGCACCTCTATGCCGATGACAATGTCGTAATAAAAGTCATGGAAATAGTGTTAGGATAGTCACATTTATGTTTATTTTGTATCACTTAAGTTAGATCATGATACTGTTTTATTCTTTTCTTTGTTTTATTTAAATTTCATGTTATTTATTATTTGTTGTTTTATTTTAAAGCTTTTATTACTAACGTTTAAGTTCATAACATCATTTTTCAAAAATTTTAAATGAATGTTTATACACTTAACAATCATGTCATACACGGTAGAAAAATAGAGTCATTATAAATACTATTTATACTATTTGATCCAGGTGTAAATATAAAAAATAGAGTCATTCTTTTAATAAATGTCACGTTTGGTCCGTAGGGCCGTTTTTTTTTCTTTTTTTCCTTTTAAAAATTATGAAAACGACAAAATTTTAAGATATAACAAATCAATAAATAATTACAAATAATAATCATATAATAAACCAATAATTCAATAAATAGTAAATAATAAAAATAATTTTGGCTTGGTTCATGCACATAGTACAAATTGAAACGAATGTACTTCATTTAGGTTGAGTGCTTAAAATATCTAGTTTAAATTTAATTTCTTTCTAACTATAACCAACAATTTCATTATTAATACATGTTTATAGCATAACCTAATCAATTCTTACACGATACTAAAATTAGAAATTTGTATTCAACACTCCATGTCTAAAATTCAGATTAAAGTGTGGGACATAGTGACTTTACTTACTTTTCTCGCTTCTAAGAGTGAAAAGTATCTCCACATAGCAATACAGGTCTTTTTAGCATGATTTATTCTCACTCACATACTTTTTAAGAAAATTCCCAGAGGACTACACGATGTAGAATTACTCAAAGCAAAATACACTAACTTTGGTACTTTAGGATTTACATTATTAATATACTCTTTCCCGCTGTTTTACCCTTAAATTGCTTTCATTTGAATGTGGTATCAGTTCCTTCATGTACCTTTCCTTCGATAGTGAAATTTGGGTTTTTAATTATATTGATTCGAAGGAAAAAGAGATGATAAAGAAAGAAATTTGGATATTATTCCATTTGGAGTCAACCAAAGCATGTTGGTGAGCAGCTAAAAAGAAAGCAATATTTGCATGCCAAATGTTTCTTTACCTAATTTTCTTTCTCTAATGAAGAAACCACTTTAAATTCTCTAAAGACTCTCAAATTTCTCAAGTCAATGTTAGGCAATGCCAAAGAAATTACAAAACAGCACCGAAAGTTGTTAATCCACCAAAACTTCCTAACTCGTAAGACAAAATATACATACATATATTTCTCAAGCTCCATCAATTTAAGTGGATGAGCACAAAGTTTAGCCCCTAATGAGTTGTTGTGCCATGTGTCGCTGCCCTGCCAATTTGGCCACTTGAGTTTGTTGGGGTTTGGAATGACAAAGATGGGACTATTTGTCCCTTTTGAAGCACAGTGAAAGTAGAAATAAGAAAAATAAAAGTGGCGTAATGAGAGGGCAAAAAAACAAAGGTAATGGGATGGCTCACACCCAAGTGGGAGCTTTGTGCTTGGGGTTGGCCCAGGGTTTTGGGGAATGTTGGCTCTTACACATAGAGAGGAGGATTTGCTATAGAGATTGGTGAGTTCGTGGGAGACACATATAGTAACGCAAATCTTTCACTCGTAAATTCAAAATAATATTATTATTATTATGGTTTAAGATCTCGAGGGAGATGGGAATGCTTTAATGAATTATTATTTGTTAAAAATCCACCCATGTTCACTTCAAACACTAAATTATGTTTTAATTTTCGTGATTGGATTAGTTTGGATATTAATCACACCAAATGTGCATGAGTAGAGAGGTGAGTGTTGGGGAAGTAATGTTTCTTATTTGTTTATTTATTTGGTTACAAAAATGGTTGTGGTAAAGCAAGTGGAGATTCAATACTTAATCACAAAATGATTTAGCTAAGTAAATTATTATAATTATGCATTGTATGTGATGTGATTTATTGTTATGATATGAGCGTGTTTGTTCTCTAAGAGGAGAAAAAAAAACTTGTGTTATGAAGGAAGTGAGAAGGAAGTGAGATTGTTACTACATTTATAATTTTATTCATAAAGGTAGAAATATTAAATAAAACCTTTTAAACGAAGTTATATACTTATACATTCAAATTAAATAAGAAATGTCAAGAACGTTACAACGAAAACATTAATGTAAATTCAACTATGAAAATAAAAACCCTAGACTATCTATAAAATACTAAGAAAAAACAATGCATACTACCCTCCTATTTTAGCTTATATGGCCATTCCAGCATCGTCGTCATCCATGTAGGGGAATGTACCTTACCTTTACCTGAAATATGAAAGTAACATTCGCTTAAGATCCCACACATGGCTAACGCACGCATACATGCACCCACCAAGCAGGCTCGCATACATACCCCAGGGCCTGACTCGTCGGGGTAAACGCACTGATGCGACATCGAACACCATGGAGGAAAATGTACGTATCCATACTAACATAATATAACTAGAAAGTACCCGGATGTACATGATACACATAAATGCATGAGGTCCCCTTGGCTTAAAATCATAGCATATAGTAAGAAACCGTTTGCCCTTCCTTTCATTCATATCATAATACACATGTGAGTAATGTATGAATAATACTCATCATGGGTTTCATCATGTATCATCATTAGTACAGTATAAATCTATAATGTAGCTTCACATGTCATATCATAGCATAACATACATAGCATTTAATAACATGCATAACATGATATAATAGGACATCACATAACATACATAATATAGCATAATAGGCCATCACATAAAAAACATAATATAGCATCATAGGTCATCACATAACATACATAGCATAACACGATATTCATAATTATGATGCATGCAAGGGCCACGAGACATGCATCATCATACATCACATAATTCTTCCAACCAACCAACAATAGAGTCACTTACTTGTTTGACATGGGTCAGAGCCCCTGAATATTCTTAAAGTTGGTTCCAGACTTTCGACCTACAATTTAACCTATATAGACCCATGACATAACAATAAGATATATTACAACCTTAGTTTAGCTGAAAGGATTGAATACTCCCAACTTCTAGCTAAAAACTACTTTAATTTGAGTAGATAGAGGTCTTGATAAGCTTAAATGCCTCCAATGAGGTCAAAAACATCTTCAAGAAGTTCGGAAATGTAGGAAACAATATCAAAATGTCTATACCGAGCAGTATAAGCTATCGAGTTGAGTCATTAAGCTAAACTTGAGTCGTGCATACGAGACTGATCTGACAAACGAGCCATGACTGGAGATGGCTGATCATGTGTGCCATGCGTGTGAGGATGACTGTGTAGGCGGGTTGAGATACAGACTTTGGGTTGAGCGGGTACTTCAGGTTAAGGTTAGCATTTTCTATCCATGGGTCGCTTCGTCTTGTGGGCCACCTTATCCAAAGGCCATCCTGCTTCGATTGCGCCACTCTTATCTTCAACCATATAGTTTGAGCATCCTGAATGAATGACTCAGTCATCCTCGTAATTGATATGCTCTCCCATATTCGCCATGAGCGCCAACTCATCTTCTTCTATTGGACATAGTACCTTTGCATCTCATTCATCCTCCATCTCCTTTCTTGAGGTTGCCACATTACTTTGAACAGATTTTTTATTGGACCATCAATCCCTGAATATCTGGTCTTTCTTCCCGCAATTTTAGCAAATACCTTCAAATCTCTTCCCCTGAGAGCTCTTGTCGTCGTTCTTCTGAGCTCTCCCTGGTTGTGCAGTTCCTTGGTGCCTTTTTCCTTTGTCACCATTTTTGTGAAAGTATTGAGTAATCTTCATTTCACGTTGTGAAATTGATAACAACTCATTCTCCAGAAGTTGTAGCCGCATATCGTTCTTCTTTGAGAACATCATTACAAACGTGTTTCATGCTTCTTTTGGTGTCTTGTTTTCCCAAATGTGCTCTAATATCTCTTCTGCGATTGTGATCTTGTTATCTCACTCTTCTCAAAAAATAATTTCTGAGGTGGAAAATTAGACCGTGCTGCAACCACAGACCATACTAACAATTTCAAGAGATCAAACAACCTACACCAACTTCACTCTAATACCAGGTTGTTGAACACCACTCTTTTGTGGGAAACACTCACACTTTTTATTAACACCAATTAAAAAAGATCACAAGACATTAAATAGAAACTACTTCTGCGCTTTCTCTAATTAAGACTGCTTGGATTTTTTGGGATTTATGGGGAAGAAAAACTAGATAGGGTGGAAGGGTATTCATAGCATCTGTCAATCTATTTTTAAAATATCTAAATCTTTTTCATAAAATATCTTGGCATTTTTATTCTTAAATACATAAATCATTTTCTTAAAATATCTTAATCATTTTACTATAATAAATATACAAGGGATTTATACAATTATTGGACTTGACTAACGATCTATGTCTAGAATTCGAATCAGGATTCGAAATCTTAATTTGGTACCTGATGGCCTCGACAATCCATTGTGGCACCTTATGTACTTCTCGCTTTTTAAGAGTGAAGACTATCTCCATAAGCCAACACGATTTCTTTCCGCATGCTTTGTACTCACTCATATGTATCCCCCAAAAAATCTTAGGAGGTTACCCAACATTGAATTACCCTAAGTAAGCTTAACATAGAGTTCCTATGATTGAACTACCGAAAAAAAAGATACACCTAGTTGGTATAGATAATAACTTTCATTTCTTTTAAGCCTTTTTTTGATTATCCTATTATCAAAATCACTCTCATTCGGATGTAGTATCAATTCATTCAAATACTCCTCATTTATTCCGGTGTCACAAACTTCTATTTGTCACCATTCATTTCCCTTGAAAAGACATATCTAAAGAAGAGATTTTACGTTTGTAAGATCTTATCTTACAGATCTTTCATGTGAAAGGAATAAAAAAAAGTTAATTTTGTCTCCTTCAACAAAATTGTCAATTTCCCAAAGAGAAAAGAGGTTTGAATTAATATAAAAACTCAAATCCCTATAGAACAAAGAGATTCATTGGTAAATGCTCCTTAGTCAAAACCTAGTACATCAACTTTACTATAAATTTATATTTAACCTTAAAACACCAACAACTTGATCATTTGAAAAATGTGGAATTAGGGTTTTGAAAGGTTAAACAGAAAGTCTTAATTAGCAGCATGTCATTAACACAGGATCCTGCCTTAATTAATGCGACACTTTGCTTTAATTAATCATAAACAATTCACTTCCTTCTTCGATACATTTGTACTTTATATCACATGCAAACCCTAAATTCTTTTCTAATCTTTCTTTCATTCAACTAAGGATTTGTTCATAAACAATTTCTTTTTTATTGGCTAACAATTACATTTTCAAATTACAAACATTGTTTTAAGGATACATTCATGATCGTTTCTTGTTAATGTACAAATGGGGAAGAAAAGTCTTAAAAACTATGTTTTTTTTTTTCTAGTTTTCAGAAATAAAATAATTATTAGACTTCAATAATTTGGAAAGTCCAAGAAAAGTTACTAAAAAAAACATCTTTATTTAAAAAAATGTGAACTTTGTTTGCTTTAACATTGTACTTTTGTCTCATAAATTAGAAAATAGTGTCGAAAAACAACTCCCAGAGAACGGCAAGAAGCTTTATACGACCAATGCTCACAAATTAAGTTGTACAAGCACAACAAGTTCAAGACAAATATTTGAAACAAAACAATAAAGAAATACAATTTCTTTTTTTTTTTTTTTTAAAAAGAAAACACTAAAAAGGTTAACCCAACATGTTTTTATTAGACTTTCACTCTATAACCACTTTTACAAACACTCCAAACAGCCCCAAAGCTGTTTCTGTAAACGACATGAACTTTAGGAACATGACTTCCATTATTATTATTATTACTTATTTTATTAAGCTTCACTTTCACACCGACTACACGAACAAAATTTGGCCGACACCCAAAACAATAATATCGTCACTAATCTTAAAAGCATATGGATTTGAAAAATGAGTTTAATTTGGTATAATTACGCTAAGCAACAATGTACTTTGTTTGTACCACTTTCTAGAGAGAGAAGTTGACCTACCTAAATAGAGTCTTAATGATGAACACTTTGCTTATCACAAATAAAAGCAAATTAAATTAATGTAATAATGGGTCATACATGAACATGAACGGATAACAAATTAAAAAAAATTATTAATGGAGATTGTCACAATATCACTGTATCGTATTCGATAGATATCAATTGTTGTTGTTTTTGATGAAAGTAAAATTAGGAATAATGTGGAAGGTGGAAGAGTGTAGAAAGAGTTGGGTGAAAGATGATGCAAAGAAAAGCCCTAATGTGCGACTTTATGTCCGAAAGTAAGAGAAGGAGAATGGGAAATTTGAGATTTTCACTGTTTGTGTTTCTTCCTTTCACTTTCAGACACAGCAACTTCTTATAATTCATTTTATCTTTCTTCACTTACTCAAAGGAAAACTGTCTCTGTCCTTTCCGCTGTTTCAGACATACTTTGTCGGGTCGAGTGCCCTAAATTTAGGGGGTCACTCTCACTGTTTTCTCTAATTTCAATAACTCACATCTTATCTCTTCCCATCGCTGGATCATAATTCTGTTTTTCTTTTCCACCTTTTCATATTTTCCTCACGTCCCCTACAAGGTAAACTACAAAATGTACGTGTTAAATCATCACGTGATATTCCATATTGGTTGAGAGGAGAAGACAATATCTGTTAGTGGTGGGTTTAGATTATTACATTAATAATTTAATTTGTTTATAATTAACTCCTTTGATGTTCTACGGGATAGAAAAAAAAACCCAACCCATATGGTTCAAAATTAGGGTAGAAAAATTATGAAATGAGTAAAAAAAGAATTGAAAGTTCATGCATCTCATAAGAACATGAGGAAAACCACTTACTTTGGGGGGGAAAAGAAAAGGGTAATCTTTATGAAAAGCTGAGACCAAATCTTGTTTCAAATCAAAAGCATATATAAACAGTAAAGAAGATCTAAATTATGGGACTTGGATTCTAGCTGGACTTTTTTTTTTTTTTTTTTTTCNTTTTTTTTCATCTTTCATCACCTTCATGGGGTCGCCCATCAAAACAAATTGTCTCCACCTTTCTAAGATATCATTACCAACCCACAACACTAATACGTTTGTTTATTGTAGGCACAGTTCCAAATTAGGAAAGGAAAATCATGATTAATGGTGTTGGTTCACTCAAAATTAATGTAATTAAATTGAAAAACAGCATTTAGGGTAGAAATTAGAGAGAGAAGGAGGAAGAAATAAGGAAATGAGGGAGTAGGATTAGGCCACAAACCACAAAATGAGTTTGTCGGCAACTTTTAGAAGCCTATTGTGTCTTAGGCACATAACAAAGTTACATGAATGATAACATATAATTAAACCAAGAAATATGTATTAAAAACAAAGTTGAAAAAGCATGACAAGATGGATCAGAAGAAAAAGAAAAGAAAAGAAAAGGCCAAAAGGGTATTGATTTATTGCAAAGCAGCAAGGAATTCCTCCATCCCATGAAGTTTTTAAAGCTTGATTAGATTCCTTAATTGATTAATTAATTATATAATAAAGGGTTTTGTGTAGAATTAATGGGTGAAAAAAAAAGGTGATGAATTAAGATGTGTTTAGGGTTTAGGGTTTGAAGGGATGGGCATGTGTCCCCCCATAGGCCATCTTGTGGACCTCAATAGCCCTCTTGACCTACAGCTATACAAATGAAAGTTGTTTTTTTGGGATGATGATTGCACTCATATGGAGTAATGTGTTTTTGAAAGGAAAATGGTATAAGACAGAGAGAGAGGGGCTGGTTGGGTTGCTACCAGGAAATGTGGGGAACATATTCATGTACAATTTGAACACAAACAAATGTTTATTTAAATAGCGAAGGGAGAAGAGTCTCCCACACTTGACACTTTGTTTCTTAGCTTTCAAATAACAACAGTTTTTAGAACTAGCTAGCTTGGACCATGCATGCCTTTGCCTTTCGTTTTTTTCATGTTTTCTATTATTTTTATCCAAAGCTTTTCCACTTTCCCTTTCCATCATTGCATTTCAAATCCAAATAATATTCCTTTTTTGACCATATATATATATAATTTCGATCGAGAATTCTGGTTTATTCACTTCTCTTTGTCATTTACAAGTGTAGATTTGTGATATCTGAATAAATGATGAATACGTAAATGAACTGAAAGTTAATATCTAAACCAACAAGGTGCATTTTCATTTTCAATTTCTTAATTATAAAAACTCAAAAAATGACCAATGTTACTATGAGGATAATCTTTACTCTTAAAAACGAATAGTAACTAAGAATATTGGATACACAAGTACCGAATCCGAATTCCAAATTCTAATCTAAATCCTTAGATTCTCTGACACCTTGTTGTTTCATTTTCTTTTCTAGCATAAAATTTCTTTCTTGGCATAACATAATATTTGGCTGTAAAGGAGTTGACATGACAGAACCAAGTAGGCTTGTGCATGTCCTTTAAACACGTATCAAGTTTCACTACACATATTACCTCTCTCTCTTAATGGGTATAGTTTCTGTAACCGTTCAAGTCCACTGCTAACAAATATTGTCTTTTTTGGGCTTTCATTTCAGGTTTTCACTCAAAAAATGCGTCTATTAGGAAAAGATTTCCATTCGTTCTCCTCCCCAACCAATGTGAGATTCTCACCATTTGTTTATAGAAAGGAACTCAGGGGTGTAAGTCGAATCGGGTAATTTGGTTAACCGTGGTTGATGAATTTAATTTCATAAGTTCAAAATTAAAGATTGTGAGGCAAATTAAGCATTTGGGTATATAACCATGGGATGAACAGTGAGATTTTGTAAAGATTTCTAGAAATGAAAAGAATAGAAGAAGAGATGTATAATATATTATGAAAAGAAAAAGAAATAATATATAATAGATGGATTGATTAAAGAGAAAAGTAGTGTATTTGGTGCTGAAAGGTGGGGGAGTTGGGGATGTTTGGTCCCATTCGAAAAAATGAATCTAAAAGTGAGAGTGTTGTCTGCCCAAGATTGAACCCCATGAAGAATGTAAAGTGATTTCCATTATTGTCTTTGTTTAACCATTTTCCTTTCGGCCCCCACACCTCTCAGGAGTGGATGAACAAAAGGAAGAAGTATATGAGGAGCCAACAGCCCCCACACACACACACATCACTCTTCTTTGTTCATATCAATTACATCTCTCTTCATTATTGTGATATGTTATCTTATGGGTTTCCAAATTCCTTGAACATTCATATTACCTATTGCTACTTCTTGACCTAATTTACACATTAAACCCCCTAATGTTTCATTATCTTCTCTCCTTTTTACTATTTTTGAGGACAATTTTCAATTCCTATTCTATTGACTTACAAAAAGTTTGTGGAAGGGCTGCTTTTTATCTCCTAGCCTTTTTCAATTGCTATTAACACTCCATCCTTAAACTTCAAATAGTGAAAGGTTGTTGAAGATATTTCGTCCCACAATCGATGAATTCAAACCCTCAACCCTTTCAATAGACGATATATGCCTTAACGAAATGGACGTAAGAAACGTAAGAACAATCCAGACATAACTTAGAACCATCATTCAAATACTGAGATCTTTCCATTTCAACTCTACGAAGCAATGGTTGGTTTTGATCTTCAAACAAAGCACACTGAAATGAATAATCGAAATAGAGTGAAAGACTTACGAAACACACTTGGTACAAAAAATACTTTAATCATTATGCTTTTTAACTTGCAAATAAAACGTATAATTGATGACTATTTAAATAAACAAAATCACTAACAATTCTTCTTTTAGAAATTCTCTACGATTAATAAATCATTCAACGACTAAATCACGTGTCAACAATGCACTTATAATATGACAAGTAATTATCTGTAATTGTTTATTAACCTTTCAATGTATGGCTACTATATCCTATGATTCCAACATAATGCTTAATGTTCGGCTTTAAAAAAGTTGAGTTTATTGACTCAGAGCGATTACATAAACCGAGTTAGGTTGAGGTGGATGGCAATGTTTATGGGAGGCTGTTCATATGCTTTTAGTTTATGTTTAAGAACCGGAGATGATGTGCTTGGTATGCAGGTTGAAGTCCAACTTGAAAGGTGGATTTAGAGTGAATATTGCAATATATTCCATTAGCTCTTGTGTAGGCTTCCATATAAACCTATGATGTCACTTTCAATTAGCTCTTCTGTACCTCAAACAAGCACAATTAAAGTGGGAAAAAAGAAAACAAAACATTACCTTAGGCACCTAAATGGATAAAATAGGGAATCACTCATGGTATTAACATAATGCGTCTATTTGTGTCAAGGGTCGTTGATGTAATGATAAGAGAGCGAAGGTGAAACAAGACATGTCCTACTTGAGACATCCCAAACAATGATACAGCTTTTACTGCTATTGATTTCGCTACAAGAGATCAACTGATTGCTATTGGGACTAAATTCAACACCAAGGAGTGGACCAAGGAAGAGACGTGGGTTGTTAGGATGGAACCTTACAACTGCAACGCCTTGATCCTACTTGAATATTCAAACTTCTGTCCCCTTCTCAACAACAATTGATCTTGAAGCAGAATCGTATCCACGAGAAAGAATAGATAATCCTGGTTGTGACCATTGAACATGTAGCGTTGTTAATGCTCTGACTTCAATGATAGCATTGCCATATTCTTCTATAGTCTCAATAAGCTTGACTTGACTACGTGAAAGAAGTTGTTGTTCTTAATTTTCCGTTATGGTTTGGATAGAGGGTCAAAACCAACATCAAGTATCAGAGTTAGGATACCGAAGCATAGTGCATACCTCCGTTCTTTTGGTAGTGATGAACAACCATCTTCTTTCTTTACATTTAAGCTCACTTCTCTTCTCTTGTTACCAACAATTAAATTTTCAAAGTTTTTTTCTTAATCGTCATTACAAATAGATTCGTTATAAATATTATTACAATATTCATTAAATACCATATTCTTTAATAACTAAAGTTTTCTTATTGAAAAACTCTATTACCAATATCCATCTCTGAATCAAAATTTTCAACATTTCTTTATGGTTCAAAATAAAATATTTGCAACAAAAAAAAACTTTGAAATATTCAATATTTGGAATTTTGCTAGGACAAAGTTCACAGGTAGTTTTATCTAGAGAGGTCTAATTAAAACTTTATTTAAAAAATAACAAACTGTATTAACCTAGGAATATTTAGATAAATTATACTGATCTAACAAATTATTGTAAAGTATGATTTTTCCTTTCAACGGCACTATTTAGTTGAAGAGTCTTTGGAGAGGAGACGTCACGAGAAAAATCATTATCTTCACAAAAATTTTCAAAAGTAACACTATCAAATTCTTTTCCATGGTCACTCATAATTTTAGTAATTAAAAAACTTTTTTAATTTTGAACTTTGTTTACAAAAGTGGAAAATCTTTTCCAAACATATTCTTATGATTTTATCATCAAAACACAAGTAAGAAAAATCATCAACTATCACATATACGGATTCTCATAACTAGTTATTTTAAAAGTGCCAAATAAGTCTATATGTAATTGTGGAAGAGTTCTAATAGTAGAAATCAAAATTTTAGATTTGAGAGCACTTAATTTTGTACCAGCCTCACAAATTTTATCTTTTTCAAATTTAATTTAGGAAGACCTCCAACTAATGAATTCTTTGACAAATTTGAAATCAAGCCCATAATAGCATGTTCTAATCTTCTATACCATAGCCAAAAGTTATCCCTTAAAGTCAAAAAAATGTTTATCATTTGTATAACAATCATTTAAATCAATAATATACACATTGTCATATCTATTTCTAACAAACTAACCATTTTCTTCTATCACTTAACATTTTCAATCATGCAATTATTATTATCAAATATAACTCTAAGTTTTAAACCATAACTAAAAGTACATTCTCAATAAAAGTACAAGTGTCGTTAGCTATAGTATCCTTATCAATTATTTTACCCTTCTTGTTATCAGCAAAAGTTACTAAACCACTATCCTTCTTGTAAAGATTCACAAACTTGGATTGATTTCCTATCATGTGTCTTGAGTAACCACTATCAAAGTACCATTTTTTGTAAGACTTTCAAACAAACCTAAAAACAAAAATATTCAAAATTGGCATTTTGGGGCATCACTGCAAACTTAACCCTTGCTAGGGCTTTAGTTAGAATATTTGCACGTTTCTCTTTAGTGCATACAAACTCCGCAAGAGTGTCAATGTGTTTGCTGTGTCCATGAAATACTAGATTCTTCGTCGGTGCAATCGCAGATTTGTTGTCGACGTAAAGAGTTACCAGCTTTAGTTCACTCTAGTCACTTCGCTCAATAAATTTCTCAGCCACAATGCTTGGCACGATGCCTCAGTTTCTGCCATGAACTCGGCCTCATAGGATGTTAGTGCCACAGTTCACCACTTCTAAGATTGCCAAGAGATCAAATTTTCGTTGAGATAAAACATCATTCCTACCGTGCTTTTTCTATCGTCAATGTCTCTAGCTAAATCACTATCGGTAAAACTAACTAGTTCTTCAGAACCTCACCCTCTTTGATACTTCAACCCGTAGCTTGTGGTTCCCTTCACATAGCGAAGAATGTGCTTTCTCAGCCATAATGCTTAGCACGATGCCGCAGTTTCTGCCATGAACTCGGCCTCATAGGATGTTAGTGTCATAGTTCACTACTTCTAAGATTGCCAAGAGATCAAATTTTCGTTGAGATAAAACATCATTCCTACAGTGCTTTTTCTATCGTCAATGTCTCTAGCTAAATCACTATCGATAAAACTAACTAGTTTTTCAGAACCTCACCCTCTTTGATACTTCAACCCGTAGCTTGTGGTTCCCTTCACATAGCGAAGAATGTGCTTAACCACTTGATGATGCATAATAGTGGACTTTTCCATACCTACTCACTATTCCAACAACATATGAAAGGCCCGACGAGTATGAGTCAAATACCTTAGACTTTCAATGACGCATCTATCTCAGTGGAATTCACCAAGCTTCCTTCAGCATCTTTCTTTAGATGTAAATTTGCTTCCATGGGATAGTTGGTCGGGTTGCACTCTATCATCTTAAATTGCTCCAACAACTTCTTAGCATAGGCCGATTGCTTTAGCATGATGCAATCTTTCCTTTAGTCCACATCCACAAAACTTGGTCCACAATTTGACAACTACTACCAATTCTCTTACAGTTACTCCATAAGTTAGTAACTTATTATACTAAGTTTACCAACAATTCTGACAATTCTACGAAGGTTACTTCATAAGTTAGTAACTTGTTCTACTAAGTCTACTAACAATTCTAAGAAGGTTACTTCATAAGTTAGTAACTTGTTCTACTAAGTCTACTAACAATTATCCTAAAGTTACTAACTTTTTGTACGGCTCAAGTTTATTAGCTCAGAGAGAGAGAGAGAGATTTATGTAATTTAAGTATGTTGGCAGTGTGATTTTAGTTTATTAAATAGTTTTTATTAATGATTTACATGTTTCTTTAGTTGGACACTTTACGTACATAGTTTTCTCTTATTCAGATGAACAAAAAAAACAATGAAATTCTCTTTAATTTTCTAGTTCCATTACAAAGACACTTGAAGGTAATACAAGGGTTATGAATAATTCTTCTCCTAGTGTCTTGTTAAAAAAAATTACAAAACGAATATGGAAGTAATCACCATGTATGACCCTCGAAAGTGGGCTTAAAAGGAACTAAAATCCACTCGAAAGTTCAACAACTTATTTAATCTCTCCTAGCTGAACCTTTCTCATTATTGTTGATTTTCTTGTTGTTCTCTATTTCTCGACAATAGTGACATTCTACCTAGTTTTATTTAATTAGTTTAAAATCATCCAGACCTATTTGAATGATACCAAAAACTCAGTTAATTTCCAGCAACAAAAGTAACAAAAAAAAAAGAAAAAAGTACTATATAGAATCGATAATTTACTTATTAATTGCTACTTGTGATAGTGTATACTTACACTTATTCTTGTAAATTTTACTCCATTTTATTATATACATCCACAAGCGATCACATGTATGAGACACTATATTTCATTTATGATGTGACATGCCACAACATGTTTTACTATGAAGAGTTTTACTAGACACAATTCCCAAGTCATGTTATGATGATGATTGTATGAATGTTTATGCATGCATGAGACTTAGAGTTACATGTAAAGGATACGTGGGGTTGTGCTGATCGAATGATTTGAGATGAAAACTATAGGGAACTCATACATATTGTATGTTCATTTAAATTGGGATATTTCCCTTTTTATGATTAGTACAAATGCGTACACTATGATGATGATCATCATCATGTTTTGCATGATATTCGAGGGTTTGTTGTACTTCTGGACATCTGACTATAACTAACTAACCTGACCATGTAGGCCCAGGGGGTACGCGAGCCTAGTTAGTGGCTCCACGCTCGAACATGTGGGTCGTGTTTATAAAAATATTTGAGACTATATTAAGTAATTTTTTTGGGTTTATGTTGGATATTCATAACATGTCCGAGAAAGACAAGGTCTTCAATTTTATTAAGGGGTTGAAGCCATGGGCAAAGGCCAACAAACTTGAAGGTAGAGGAGGGGAATGCAGACTAACACCCGTCAACCAAAAGTGATGAAGGTTATGGTAGTAATCTCTCGAAAAATCGTCTTGACCTTGTGGAAGTACTGAGCAATCGTCATTTCACGTTGTGAAGTTGATAACAACTCGTTTTCTAGAAGTTGTAGTCTCGTATCGTTCTTCTTTGAGGACAACATCACGAACATGTCTCATGCTTCTTTCAGTGTCTTGTCACCCCAAATATGCTCTATCATCTCTTCTTCAATTGTGATCTTCAAGGCAAACATTGCTTTGTCTGCTTTGATTCTCCATTTGCGCAAAGCGCCGTTAGAATCCTCCTCTGGCGGCGTAGTTTCACTCCGGCCAACATTCTCCCAAAGATCATGTCCTTGTAAATAGGACATCATGCATATTGCCCACATGTTGTAGTTGTTGTTGTTGAGTTTCTTGATTTCTCCAACGATTTGAAAATCACTCATCATGTTGGCAATACCTCGGTAATACGAAACAAGCCTTTTCAACACAAAACTTGCAAAGTTAGGGACTACTCACGACACAAAAAAACTCACTCACTAATAATCTTAAGAAATCGTTTCTGATGTGGAAGATTAGACAAATCTGCAATCACAGAGCACTAAGAATTCTACAAGATCAGACAACCTACATTAACCTCGCTCTGATACCAGATTGTTGAACACAACTCTTTGTGGGAAATACTCGCGCTCTTTACTAAGACCAATCGAGAAGAAATTACAAGACAATTTGTAAGATACTAATGCTTTGTATTTGTTGGGATGATAACATAGATAGGATGGAGGGGTATTTACGGACAATTTATTCCTAAAATTTCTAACCTTTCTGCTAAACTACCTAAATCCTTTTCCGAAATTTATTCATAAAATCCAGAAATCATTTCCCTAACATAAATATACAATGACTCACACAATTGTTGGGTTTAACCCTATTCGGATACTGATGATATTTTAACATTATCACACTCCAATACCATCCTCTCTCAAGGTGGGTTTACATCTACATACAATAGTAGTTCCTCATGTTATCCATTCATGTAGTCCCTCGTCCCCTATCAAGGCGGGTTTACGGGTCTTGACCTGTTACTACACACAGTGGTAATTCCTCATATCGCCTAGTTATGTAGTCCCTCGACCCATCTCAAGGCGGGTTTACAAGCCTCAACCTATTTGTCTTTCTCTAAGACTTTTTAAAAAGTCACGACCTCAGCCTTTACTCGTTTCTACACTCAATAGGAGTTCTTGCCTTGAATTAACTACCCATCTAGTCCCTAGTTTCTCTTTGAGGTTGGTTTAAAGAGATCACGGTGTTAGCCTTGTCCCAACTCTAATCTTAACTCAATTCTCTCATGCATGCTTTTCTAGGGAGATATTTCTACCGATTACTTAAGCACGTATTCCGTAATTTAAACTTCACCTTAATCATATCTAGGAGTTGAGGAGGTCTATTGGATTTCTAAAGCAGCTAGGTGTCTTAACGCAGACTTCTAGCTTCAGGGTTTTCTGTTCTAACTCCTCAAGTTTTTCTTAGTCGTGGAAGCACTAAGGTCTAGACATTCTGACCATTGCTTACGATCCTACGATGTTTAGTCTACTTTAGGCATTCTAGCCTAGGTCATCATCTGACCAACCTAACTCAAACATCTTAGCTTTGTACAGATAAACATGCTCTACAGGGAGAACACACATTCGAACACCTGAAGATAAAACATACAATATCATGCACACATACAAGCAAACAAGCTCAATAGGGAGATAACATCCATCAACCACCCGGAGCACAGATCACAATAGTTCATCCTCCTTCTAACATAGCGGAAAGCATATAGATCATCATTCATTATAAATCTCACCATAGGGGCTTTTTAGTAATTTCATGCAACATGCAAACATACTCATCCATATTTCCCAACTAGTATTATAGTCATGTATATTCTCTTTTTAGCCAAGCAAAAAACATAAAATAGCATGTTTTTTTTAAGAAAAATCTCATCATTGAAGCCCAACAATAACTTTACAATAATATAAATACAATATATACTTATCCAAAAAGATGTTTTTTTTTTTTTTTTTTTTTTTTTTTTTTTTTTTTNAAACATTGTTAGGCTTTTTTTAATAGAGCATGACCCAAAGGAAAAACTTAAAAAAATGACATTTTGCCATTGAACACCGGATATGGAATTTTAATATTCAACTTTCACATTTTTAATTTAATTTAATTTAATTTCTTGAATTTTTTCCATGTAAATAAAATCTCTATCTCCTTGCAATGTTGTACATTTAACATTGAAATAAAAGTTTACAAAGTGGCACACCATATGAAACTAACCATTTAATCTTAAAAGTTTAGTTAACTACAATTTAGTCCATATATTTTATCATTAGGGATGATTTAATTCCTATTATAAAAAATATAATTAAACTAATAGAATTTTTTTTTACCATTGGATAGATTTGTTAGATTAATTTTGTTTATAAACTAACTAAAGACCAATTTTGTTTATAAGTTATAAAACGGAAGTTGATTGAATGTCCTATACTCTATTTTAATACTCTATTTTAATGAGATTTTTTTATTTATTTTTTATTTATGTTAATGATCTTAAAAAAAAATTAAAAAGTAATTACAAACTAGAGTGGAGAGTAATTAGTTATAACTCAATTGAATGTCCTATATATATACTTTGTGGTCATCCAGAAAACTTTTATATTTAGTAGTTTGAGTTTGAACCAATGTTTACGATACAATTAAAATGGAAAGGAGTAATTATTATAGGTTCTTTTTAAACCAATTTCATATATTTAGTATACAATAATTTAGTTTTTATAGTAACAAATAATAATTAAATTAACCGCCATCGTTTAATTCAAAAAACTAATATCAAAATTTAATTAAATTTTTTATCCTTACTTTACTTGAGATGCTCGATGAATAAGTAGTTACTTTCGAAGGTTAATTAAATTTTAACAGGATTGGTCTATATTTACCATTTATCCCTCCTTTTTTCATATTTACACTTGCTGAACCATATTTTACTGGAAGAAGTCACCTTACGTAGGAATGTCCTACGTAAAACATACTTTAAGTTTGAAGTTCTTATAATTTAATCATCTAAGCCATATTTTATATTCTAACACTGATACATTATTTTTATACTAAATTATTGATAAATTGTTATAACAGTAGAGATCTATAAGGATAAAATTGATATTTGTCTATTATTGATAAACTATTTTTATATTTATGGTATTGATATAATTTTGATATATATGTATTACTTTGGTTCTCGAGAGTAAATATTAAATAAAACTAATAAACTAGTATATAAAGTCAAACGAGAGCATCAACAAAATTTCTAAATTAGAATATTCTCAATCTTATATTACAATAAAATAAAATGGATAATAGAACTAGAGAGACTTATAGATGCACCAAGAGGAGAGACGTCACGGTGGTAGATAGATGGGAACTACCTCTGCCTCAATTTCGCCCGGTCAATATAATAATATGCTTTTATGTTTTTTATTAAATAGTAAATTATCAACCTATTATTTTTAATTGGTATGGTATTGTACAGAATTAAGTGATGTATGTAGATTATCAACCTCTTTATGTTATTGTGTTCTCTGCTCAACTTTTACTTCCAGCTATTCATTCCGTCGGTTCAATTGTGTTTTTTTTTTCTTTATTGTTTTGTAAGAGTGTTTTATTTTCTAAATGATAATAACTAAAACTGCTTCGTAATAAAATTATATATAGGGATCCGATCGAAAAATCAGTGGCACGGTAGTGAACATCACTAGGTGGCGTCATTGGAATGTCGACGGCCTGGTCCACGACGGTGGAGGAGTCGAGACGAGGGTTGATCATTCAGCAAGTAGTCCATGTCTGAGCCTCCACCATGAACAACAATTGTGCGACACTTGTTTTAACCAACATACAAGTCAACCATGTGAAATTCGGACTTTGTTGACAATATCGGCGTATGCTCGAGCATCGGGTCCCATTTGAGAGAAATATTTTAGAAAAAGTGAGCGAGAAAATACGTTAAAAATAATTTAAAAAAAAACAATATTATAAGCTAAAAAAGAATAAGTAACAACAATAACTTTGATAACATATAACCCGGATAATAAAAACTGACAACTAGACACATCTTGCATTTTAACCTTGGCAGATGTAGACAAATTTTTGGTGACCGGACATTCACTCTCGTATTCATATAACAAGAAATAGTAAAGGTTGTCTATCATGAGAGCAAGAAAAATAGGTTCGAAACGGACATGCTGCCATGACATGTCTTGGACAAGTATGACCGGGACATCCGACATGCAGTCACAGGCAACACATTTTGAACAAGCATGACCATGACATTGAGCCACGTGAGGACCAAAAATGAAAAAGTTGACTCAAATTCAAAAGAATTAAGAGACATAGTTTACAAGATGTACGTGCCAATCTCAAGCAAATTAATCTCCAAAATGGTTTTAACTTTATTTTAGCTGAAACAATTATAGTTATAATTATGGAAATCTTTTTATTTATTTTTCTTTTCTAATTTATTATTGTCTCTTATTCAATATTTTAACAAATTATTAACCTAATTAATTTTTTTTATAACAGATTTTACAAAATAATCTTTTACTATGAAAAAAAGAGAATTTTTATTTTTCTTTCTTATAATAAATTTTTTTCTTCTAATTTATGAACATATATTTTAATAAAAACACACAAAAACATACATATATGTATATGTAAAAGTATGTATGTACCTATGTAACGACCCAAAATTTTATACTTAATTTAAGGTCGCTACTGTATACGTACCATAAACATTGAATGCGGGAGACTTTATTTGAATTCCATAAAACATAACCTTTATTTTAA
>NW_019646432.1:470733-516565 GCF_002806865.2 Cucurbita pepo subsp. pepo
CGAAATAAAATAAATAAGCGTTTAAGTTTAAAACATCCTATTCTATCCGTAAGAAAATAAATACCACTATCCTATGCATGTGTCATGATCTCAAGTTGTGATGCCATCGTCAGCCATACAAGAATGCCTTGCCTTAACCTGAATAATGTAGTAGCACATGGCTTGAGTATTTAAAGAAATACTCAGTAGGTGACCCCACTATTGGGGTTAAATGCAACAATCACATGCAATGAAATGATGGGACCTATCTTTCGTTTCGTTTCATTTTCCTTACGGTGTAATCCTAACAGATAATCGTGGACGTGTACCATATACTCTACACGCAGCCCATACGTGCGAGTATGGGCTCACCAGCTAGTTCGCACACCGCTGGGCCACTATCCCTAGTCGGTGGGCATGCTTTGGGAGCCCTTATACCAGGATCCGTTAAAACTAGAACCGTCACAGCAGCGCTATGCAAAGCATAACGATCGTCGTCCTGCCATTGGATGTACGCGTTCATACCCTCGTGATGGGATAGGGGTATCCCCCCAAATGCATGAGCACACAATATGCATGAGGTCCCACTAGTCCTACAGTTATCATTAATGAACATAACCCCCTGTCACGTTTTCATGCTTACATGTCATTCTCATTCTCATTTCTTTACATATCATACATATTCCTAACAGGGTTATGTTTCATGCAATTTACCGTATTTCATGTCATACAATTCATGCAGTTACATTCAAATATTCATACAAACAAGCCATAATCGTTCAAGGACCACACATCGTTACATGCATTACACATCACATCAGACTAAAAGCATACATTCACGTTCACATAACTACGTACTTAAGCACCATAATCTAGCATACAATGCATCATATCATAAACAAGTCATAACGTAAACACTTCATAGTCATATCGTTCTCTAACTTACCATAGCCTTAATATTCTTATACCTATCACAGACATATCATTACGTGACGTACCTTAGTCATATCGTCACAAGAACGTACCCTAATGCTATCGTTCTATCAATCTATCACAAACCTAACCCTTTCTACCAATAACCTAACCGTATTCTTTCACCATTCTCTCCTATCCATAGCACTTCGGTGTGTAACCTAACTCTAACGTTTCATGAACGTATCTTACTCCTATCGTTACATTTCGTTTTGTGCATCCTTCTCGTATCCTATCTCAAACATCTCCTAGAGCACATCGTACCATAATTATTATCATACAATCCACATATTATAACATAACATAACATATAAGAAGCATATCGATCCACAGACAATTCACACATATCAATATATATGACACGTGCAGAACCACAGGGCACGTGTCAACATAAAAAATAACCATGCCGATAGTAAGGTCACTTACCTGGCTCGCTTAAGTCATTGTCACAAATATATCTTTAATGAAAGTTCGATTCCGTCCTTTGAAATACGAGTCAACCTATATGAGCTCATGACATCGGTTTCAAGTTTGAACTCTCTAAAATTATTTCCCTAATTTACATTGGTCATCTTAAAATTCGGATCTTTTCTGTTAGACAAAATTTAAAGAAGCTCACTCCCCTCTCATATTTCCTTCTATTGTTAAATACTGTTTAACAAATCTTTCCTCAATCTCCCTCCCTCTCTCTCATTTTTTTTCATAAATAGGTTTTTCAATTGTGTAAACAGATATTATTGGCCAATTTTAAGTACAGGCTAGATCTTTTAGTTTATAGATCTGCCACTTAAAATTTGATTGAATCTAACCTTATAACCGTATAATTAAAATGCTAACAAAAATCTAATAATTCTATATGGGATCTGATTATTACAGACGTTAAGATAGGAAAAAAGATTTGATCATAAATTAATTTCTTATAACCATAACTAAATTAATTTCTTATAAAAAAGATTTGATCATAAATTAATTTCTTATAACCATAACTAAATTAATTTCTTATAACCCTAACTTAAATTAATTTCTTATAAACATAACTATAAGGAAAAGGAGATCTGAGATAGGATTTTACCGTAATAACTAACAAACTCTCAATCTGCAATCAGTTGAATGTTTTTTTTTTTTTTTTTCTTCAGTTGGAGTAAGATGAGTCTAAGAGAGATAATTGTAGGAAGGGATGAGAGGTTAATGCAGAGAGGGAAAAGATTTATTTATTTATTTATTTTAATTTTAATTAATTAATTATTATTATTATTATTATTATTTTAATTATTTTAATTATTTTTATTTATTTATTTCTTTATTTATTTTTGGGCTATTACAACCTATACATATATTTATGTAGGTATATATAGGGGAAGAATTGTTATCAAACTCTACTAATTAAATTTTAAAATAGGCTACTAATCTTCTAATTTTTTTTTTTTGAAGGACAAAACAACAATTGAACGTGTGGAGATACAAAAATCAAAATCAAAACAAATAATCATACCACCAATCATATTTATTTTATATATTTCGTAAGATAAAAAACATTAATGGATAACACACAAACTATTTACAATATTAATATTTGCGTCTTAAGTAAATAAAACATCACTTCTCTCATTGAAAACACCACTAAGTCTCTCCTAGACTTATATTTCACCAATCACATAAATATAATGTTTTCCATTGTGTTGAGGTTGGTGGTTAGCTAAGGTTTTTTCACGAACTTCATACAAACACAAAGGACAGATTATTATCTCATCCTTCTTCTCCTTTTCTTTTTCCTTCCCCTTCTTCTCCAAATTGGCATGCCCTTTACCAGTTGTTCTATTTCATCCGATCCACAAGCCTTCCATAGATAAAACAAATATAATGGAAATAAATAAATAAATAAAAGAAACACGGTATCTTACTTGCATAATTTTGGATTTTAATCAATTGAAAAAATAAAAATTATAAAGTATAAAATTTTATTTCTAAACTCAAACCTAAAATCAAAAGAAAAATCACATCACCAATCATATATATATCTTATATATTTTTAGGATAGAAAATATTTATGAGAAATATACAAATCTATTTACAATATTAATATTTGAATTCTAAATAAATAAGACATAAATGATGTATTCATACCTGATAAACAAAAAAATAAAAATAGATAGTGAGAAAAGTCTGTGATAATTAATTTATTATTTATGGTGCTCTTCTTATCCTCCACTCATACTCTATGAGCACCTTTCAAAAAATATAATGTTTTATATTGTAGGGAGCATGGTGGTCAACTAAGGAACTTCAACGTAAGAACAGATTATCATCTTTTTTTTTTTCTTCTCATTCTCTAGATTGGCATGCCCCTACCCCTCTCTCTGCTATTCTCTTCCATCTGAACCACAACTTCCATCTGAACCACAAGCCTCTCTCATTGGTTTTTTACCGTAGGTAAAGCAAAATAATTGATAAGAAAAAAAAAAAAAAACAACAAAGAAACAGAGTAACTTACCCTCATCATTTTGGTTCCAATAAATGTAAAAAATAAAAATTATAAATTATAAAACCCAAATATACTTATTCATATATGTCTTTTTTTACTATTTTACAGAAGTGTATGGAAACACAAACCTAAAATCAAAAGAAAGAATTACACCACCAATCATATATATTTTATATATTTCCTAGGATAAAAAACATTCATAAATAACACACAAAATTATTTCCAATATTATTGTAATATTTGCATTCAAGTAAATAACGCAGAATTATGTATTCATATTTCATAAAACGAGAAAGAAAGACACTACAAGTCCCTCCTCGACTTATACTTCACCGATTGATAAATATAATGTTTACCATTGTGTTGAGCTTGGTACATCTTATATATTTCATAAGATAGAAAGCATTCGTATGTAACACACGAAACTATTTACAATATTAATATTTGTATTCAAAATAAATAAATTAGAATTATGTATTTATATTCATAAATAGACAAATAAAGATAGATAGTCATAGAGGTGGTGAGACAATTGATTTATTATTTATAGTGCTCTTATGGTTGATGACACTACAAGTCCCTATTGCACGGTTGAAAAATATAATGTTTTATATTGGGGTGAGCGGGGTGGTTAACTAAGTTTTTTTCATAAATTTCATACTATTACACAAGATAGGTTACTATCCTCTCCTTCTTTTTCCTTTTTTTTTTTCATCTCCTTCTCCAAATTGACATACCCTTATCCCCGCCGGTTCTCTTCTATCCAATCTGCAAGCCTCTCCCATCTATTTTCTTCCCTAGGTAAATAAAAGATAATTGATAGGAAAAATAAAAAATAAAGAAACAAACTAACTTATAATGCAGAATTGTGTATTCATAATTCATAAAACGAGAAAGAAAGACGGATCTAGAAAGGAATACAGATACTGAGAGAGGTGGTGAGACCATTCCTTTAATATTTGTGGTGCTTCTCTTTTTGATAAAACCACAAGTCCCTCTTCGACTTATACTTTACCCAGCACCTTCAATAAATAAATGTTTTCTATTGTATTGAGCTTGGTGCTTAATTAAGCTTTTCCCAGGAACATAACGGACAAAATATCATCTCAATCTCCTCCTCCTCCTTCCTCACCTTACTCTCCATATTGGCATGCTCAATTCCTTTATGTAGCTGTTCTATTCAATCGGATCGACTAGTCTCTCCCATTGGTAAACTTCAATAGGTAAAGCAAATATAATGAAAAGAAATAAAATAATAAATTATAAAACTTTATCTATGAGCTCAAACATATTTGTTCATGTCTTTTCTTACCAATAATAAACATTTTAGAAGAGGGTTCCTAAACACTCAACTAAATTCAAAAGAAAGAATGACACCATAAATCATATTTATTTTATATATATGATAAGATAAAAAAATATTAATAAATAACACACAAAGCTATTTACAATATTAATATTTGTGTTCTAAGTAAGTAACGAATAACTATTTATTCTTCATAAAACGAGAAAGAAAGACAGAACATATAAACAAAGACAGATGGCTAGAGATGTGGTTAGAACAATAATTTAATATTTGTGATGCTTCTCCTTTTTATAACACCACTACAAGTCTCTCATTGACTTATATTTCACCGAGCACCTTTGATAAATATAATGTTTTCCATTGTTTTGAGCTTGGTGCTTAACTAAGTTTTTTCCACGAACTTCATACGAATACAAAGAACACATTACCATCTCATTCTCCTTCTCCTTTTTTTTTTTTTTTNAATATCTTACTCCCATCATCTCGAATTCCAATAAATGAAAAAAATAAAAATCATAAATTATAAAACTTTATCCTCAACCTCAAACATACAAGTCTTTTTCTTATCAACCTCAAGAAACACTCAATAAAATCAAAAGAGAGAATTACACCACCAATCATATATATCTTACATATTACATAAGATAGAAAACATTTTCATATTTGTTTTCTAAATAAATAAAGCAGAACTATGTATTCATATTCATAAACAGAGAAATAAAAACCGATAGAGAGAGAGGTGGTGAGATAATTGATTTATTATTTATGGTGCGACATCACAAATCTCTCTTCCATTTATACTTCAAGAATGCTTTTGAAAAATATAATATTTTATATTGTAGTGAGTTTGCTGGTCAACTAAGCTATTTTCTTGAAGTTCATAGGAACATAATTACCGATCTCTTTCTTTTTTTTTCTTCTCCTATTGTTATCCATTGAGATATACTTACCCCTTTGGCATCTCTCTTCCATCTGATCTTCAAGTCTCTCCCATTGGTTCTCTTCCAGGGGTAAATCAAAGATAATGGATAAAAAATAATAAAAATAAATAAATAAATAAAATATAGAGAATTTTATTTTTTGGATTCCAATAAATGGAAAAAAATTAAAATCATAAATTATAAAACTTTATCTCCAAACTTAAACGTACATGTTCATATATGTCTTTTCTTACCAACGGTAAATATTTTAGAAAAGTGTTCCGAAACACTAAATAAAACCAAAAGGAAGAATCACACTACCCATCATATATATCTGATATATTTCATAAGATAGAAAACATTCATATGTAACATACGAAACTATTTACAATATTAATATTTGTATTCAAAATAAATAAAGTACAACTATGTATTCATAGTTGATAAACAAAGGAAAAAAGACTGAGAGAGGTGATGAGACAATTGATTTATTATATATGGTGCTTATGTTCTTGATGACACCACAAGTCCCTAGTCAACTTATATTTCACGAGCACCGTTGAAAAATATAATGTTTTATATTGTGCTGAGCTTGGTGGTCAACTAAGCTTTTTTCATAAATTTCATATGAACACACGGGACAGATTACCATCTTCTCCTTTTTTTTTTTCTCCTTATCTCCAGGTTGACATGCCCTTACCCCTTTCTACTGTTGTTCTCTTCCATCGAATCTGTAAGCCTCTCCCATTGTTTCTCTTCCATTGGTAAATAAAAGATAATAAAGAAAAAAAAATAAAAAACAAACACACTAACTTCCTTGTTCATATATATCTTCTATTATCAGTAATAAACATTTTAGAAAAGTGTTCGTAAACACTTAAATATTTGTGGTGCTTCACTTTTATATGAAACCGGAAGTCCCACATTGACTTATACTTCAGCGAGCACCTTCAATAAATATAATGTTTTCTATTGTGTTGACCTTGGTGCTTAACTCAACTTTTTCCACGATTTTCATACGAACATGAAGGATAGATTATCATCTCCTTCTCCTTCTCCTCCTTTTTCTTCTTCTTTTCCAAATTGGCATGCCCAATTCCCTCGAGGAAGCGGTCATTCTCCTTCTTTTTCTTCTTCTTTTGCAAATGGCATGCCCAATTCCCTTTAGGAAGCGGTTCTATTATACACACTTATAAGGCAAAAAACAAAAAAACAAAAACATTAGCTTACTTTTATCATTTTGAATTCCAATAAATGAAAAAAATAAAAATCATAAATTATAAAACTTTATCTCCAACCTCAAACATACTTGTTCATATGTTCTTACTTACCAACCATAAATATTTTAGAAGAGTGTTTGGAAACCCTAAATAAAATCGAAAGAAAAAATCACACAACCAATCAGATATATATATTTCATAAGACAGAAAACATTTGTATGTAACATACTAAACCGAGAAATAAAAATAAATAAATAAAGTAGAACAATGTATTCATACTTCATAAACCGAGAAATAAAAATAGATAGCGGGAGAGGTGGTGAGACAATTGATTTATTATTTATGGTGCTTCTCTTTTTTATGCACAAGTCTATATTCGACTTATACTTCACGACCACCTTTGAAAAATATAATGTTTTATATTGTAGTGAGTTTGGTGGTCAACTTAGTTATTTTCATGAACTTAATAGAAACACACCAGACAAATTACCATCTCCTCTCCTTTCTTTTTTCTTCTCCTTCTTCTCTGGATTGGCATGCCCTTACGCCTTTCTGCCGTCCTCTTTCTTTTTTTCTTCTCTTTTTTCTCTAGATTGGCATGCCTGTTAACTGTAAATTTCAATGACTTTGCAAAGATACCAAAAATGATCATTTATTATTGATAGGGTACAATCCCTTTTATGGGAGAAATCCATCCAAATTAATAACAAGAAAAGGTAACTAACAAACTAACTAAAAACAAAGAAAAATACTAACTAACTACCTCAACACTTCCTCCCTTGAACTGAATTCGATCAAGAGTTTAGTTCACAGCACTCATTCCAAACGCTTCTCTGATCCATTGAAATGATGTCAACTTCAAAGGCTTTGTCATTATGTCGGCCAGCTGCTCCTTAGTGCTGCAATAGACCAATTTAATTACACGTTCCTTTATCAATTCTCTGAGAAAATGATATCGAACCCTTATGTGCTTTGACTTTCCGTGCATGACTGCATTTTTTGATAACTTGATAGCGGACGTGTTGTCACAAAACAGAATCTCTTCATCTTGTTCATGCCCGATTTCTTTCAAAATCCTTTTCATCCAAATTGCTTGACAGACACATGTAGCTGCTGCTACATACTCTGCTTCAGTTGTTGACAACGTGACGATTGGTTGCTTCCTTGAAGACCATATCACATCTCCTGCATAGTTACTGTCAGTGTAGCCTAAGAGTTCACTATTCCCTTCAGTTGATACCATATCCCAAATTCCAGAGTTCCCTTCAAGTACTTCATGATTCTTTTTGCAGTAGCAAAGTGCAACTCAGTAGGATTTGCCATAAAGCGACTAATAAGACTTACCACAAACATCAAGTCAGGTCGTGTGGCTGTGAGATACATTAAGCTACCCACCATTTGCTTATATAGTGTTGAATTGACCTTCACACCATATTCATCTCGGCCAATTTGCTGTCCAGGGACTATTGGATTACAAACAGAGTTGTAATTTTGCATCCCAAACCTCTCGATCAACTCAGCAACATATTTTCTTTGACATATAAAGATGTCGTCAGCCTTCTGCATCACTTCAATGCCAAGAAAATATCTCATCTTCCCTCCCTTCTGTTTGGTGAATAATGTTTGTTCACTAGAGCCGCTTACAAAACCTTCCTTGACGATATAAGCCTCAATGCGACTGAACCAAGCTCTAGGCGCTTGTTTTAGTCCGTAGAGAGCCTTTTGCAACTTATAAACCATGTCCTTCTTTCCTGCTACTTCATAACCTTGTGGTTGTTCAACAAATACATCTTCCTTCAGCTCACCATGTAGAAAAGCAGATTTGACATCAAGCTGATAGATTCCCCATCCTTTTTGTGCTGCTACAGCAATGGTCATCCTTACTGTACCCATTTGAGCCACTGGTGCGAATGCCTCTGTGTAATCTAGTCCGTACTCTTGAGCATACCCTTTTACAACCAGCCGAGCTTTGTACTTGTCTACCTCTCCAAATCATTTAATTTGGTCTTGTAGATCCACTTAACCCCAATAGCCTTGGCTCCAACAGGAAGTGTAGTCAGCGACCACGTGTGGTTCTGTTCGATGGACTGTATCTCAGCATCCATTGCTTGTTTCCATTTCTGATGTCCTACGGCTTCTTGAAAACTTGTTGGATCTGATATGGCCATGAAATCTAGAGTTTCAATCTCAACTCTAGCCATGTTTGCTTCTTCCTCTGTATCTGATAGCCCTTCTCCTGTGATATAATCTGCAAACCAGATTGGTGGTTTTCTCACCCTACCCGTTATTACTGCTGTTTCTCTAGTTGGTGGATCATTTGGTGAAGAAACGTCAGCAGTGTATTCTTCTGCTTCTTCCGCTTCCTCTGCATTCTCAACATTTTCATAATCATTTTCCCACTCAAGTTCAATGCTTTCTTCACCAAGATAACCAACATCTTCCCAATTCCACTTCTTATCTTCCTCAAATATCACATCTCGACTGGTGTGAACCTTTTTCTCCACTGGATCGAACATCTTAAAGGCCTTGGATTCACTGCTGAAACCTAACAGAACACACTTCACGCTTTTTTCACCGAGCTTGCTTCTTTTAACATCAGGGATATGAACATATCTGATAAATCCAAAAATCATAAAGTGTTCGACTGATGGCTTTCTTTCACTCCATGTCTCTTCCGGAGTCATATCTTTTACAATGAGTGGAGAAGATCTGTTAAGAATGTGATTCACCCATTGCACAGCATCTGGCCAGAAAATTTTTGGTACCTCCTTTTCTAATAACGCTGCTCTCACCATGTTCATGATTGTACGGTTTTTACGTTCAACAACGCCATTTTGCTGAGGCGTGAAGGCGGTGGTCAGCTGTCTTTTGATTCCATGCGCTTTACAAATTTTTTTGAATGCAATTGAATTGTATTCTCCTCCTCTATTTGTCCGTAGACATTTGATGAACAATCCAGTTTGCTTTTCTACAAACGCTTTGAATGTCTTGAACTGATGAAATGCTTCTGATTTATCTAGCACAAAATATATCCATGTTTTTCTCGAGAAATCATCAATAAAGCTTATAAAGTACTTTATTTGACTGTTTGATGGTGCGTTGATTGGACCACAGAGATCAGAGTGGATAAACTGTAATCTTTCAGTGGCTCTCCACTTGCTCTGCTTCAAACATGGAACACGGTGGTGTTTCCCTTTGACACACGCCTCACAGATNTTCACCGAGCTTGCTTCTTTTAACATCAGGGATATGAACATATCTGATAAATCCAAAAATCATAAAGTGTTCGACTGATGGCTTTCTTTCACTCCATGTCTCTTCCGGAGTCATATCTTTTACAATGAGTGGAGAAGATCTGTTAAGAATGTGATTCACCCATTGCACAGCATCTGGCCAGAAAATTTTTGGTACCTCCTTTTCTAATAACGCTGCTCTCACCATGTTCATGATTGTACGGTTTTTACGTTCAACAACGCCATTTTGCTGAGGCGTGAAGGCGGTGGTCAGCTGTCTTTTGATTCCATGCGCTTTACAAATTTTTTTGAATGCAATTGAATTGTATTCTCCTCCTCTATTTGTCCGTAGACATTTGATGAACAATCCAGTTTGCTTTTCTACAAACGCTTTNTTGCCTCTGCCTCTAACATTGAAAGCTTGATCACCTTCTTCATGACTGATCTTCTTGAATTTCTTTTCATGTACAGACAGAGAGCTTTGCAGTTCGTCAATCGTCATCTTTCTTGTGTCTTTTGACTCCTCGATGGCTACCACCACATATGTGAATTTGTCCGTCAGAGTTTGAAGTATTTTCTCAACAATCTTCGAATCTGACATGTCTTCTCCGTTGCTTCTCATCTTATTGGAGATAGCCATTACTCTTCCAAAATAATCATCAATGTTCTCTTCGTTCNCAGGTTGTTCTTTAGTTCCGGAATATAATACACATCATTGATCACATAGCTTATTCCCTTAAGTATTATTTTCACTGCTCCTTTCCCACCAACCATTAGTTTGTGATTGTTCCCAAGCTTGACATTATGTGTGAAGCTAGTATCCAAGCTTGAGAACATACTTCTTTCTCCACACATATGGTTTGAACACCCAGAATCCACGAACCACACATCTCTTCTTTTAGTGCCTTGAAGCTCCACATATGTCATGAGAATAACTTCATCCTTTTCTTCGATCTCTACAAAATGTGCTCCATTGTACCTAATTGGACATTCATATTGGAAATGTCGAAGTTGGTGGCAGTTGTAACACTCGAGTGTTGCTTTGTTGAATGAGCGTCCTCTGCCCCTGCCTCGACCTCTGTATGATCCTTTGCCTCTGCCTCTAACATTGAAAGCTTGATCACCTTCTTCATGACTGATCTTCTTGAATTTCTTTTCATGTACAGACAGAGAGCTTTGCAGTTCGTCAATCGTCATCTTTCTTGTGTCTTTTGACTCCTCGATGGCTACCACCACATATGTGAATTTGTCCGTCAGAGTTTGAAGTATTTTCTCAACAATCTTCGAATCTGACATGTCTTCTCCGTTGCTTCTCATCTTATTGGAGATAGCCATTACTCTTCCAAAATAATCATCAATGTTCTCTTCGTTCTTCATTTCAAGAACCTCAAAGTCTCTTCTTAAAGTTTAGAGAAGAGATCGCTTCACTCTTTCGTTGCCTCCAAACTTTTTCTTCATCGAATCCCAAATGTTCTTGGATGTTTTACGATTCAAGATCTGTTCAAACACAACCCGATCAATTGCTTGGAACAGGTAGTGCTTCACTTGATGATCCTTCATCTTGAACTCATCAAGATTCCTTTTCTGCGCTGCAGTCATTTTGATTCCCTCTGTCGGTTCGGTGTAACCCTCCTCCACTAGACTCCACAAACCCTTGGCATGCAAGAGGTTTTCCATGAGTTCACTCCAATGGTCATAGTGACCATCAAACTGTGGAATCTTGGAGAGTATTTTGTCGTTGCTCATCTTTTTTCTTGGATCACTCTCTTGGATCACACTCTTAGATCACTCTTGGATCACTCTCTTGGATCACTCTTGGATCACTCTCTTGGATCACTCTTGTCTTGGATCCTAACCCGCTCTGATATCAAATGTTAACTGTAAATTTCAATGACTTTGCAAAGATACCAAAAATGATCATTTATTATTGATAGGGTACAATCCCTTTTAGGAGAAATCCATCAAAATTAATAACAAGAATAGGTAACTAACAAACTAACTAATAACAAAGAAAAATACTAACTACCTCAACAATGCCTTACGCCTTTGTTCTCTTCCATCGGATGTGCAAGCCTCTTTGTTTGATTTTTTTGCATAAGTAAATCAAAGATAATGGATAAAAAAAAAAAAAAAAAAAACACNAAGATTAAAATCATAAATTATAAATTTTATCTTCAAACTCTAACATATTTTTTCATGTGTCTTTTTTTACTGTACATATTCTAGAAAAGTATTTGAAAACACTAAACTAGAATCAAAAGAAAGAATCGCACCACCGATTATATATATCTTATATATTTTATAAGGTAGAAAACATTCCTAAGTAACACACGAACCTAATTACAATATTAACATTTGCATTCTAAAATAAATAAGGCAAAACTATGTATTCATACTTCATAAACAGAGAAATAAAGATAGATAGCGAGAGAGGTGGTGAGACAATTGATTTATTATTTATGGTGCTTCTTTTCTTGATAACATCACAAGTTCCTCTTCGACTTATACTTCACGAGCATCTTTGAAAAATATATTATTTTATATTGTAGTGAGGTTGAAGGTGAACTAAGTTATTTTCATGAACGGACAAATTACCATCTCCTCCTTTTTTTTCTTCTCCTTGTTCTGTGGATGAGCAAGCCTCTATCATGAGTTCTCTTCATAAGTAAATCAATTATAATAGACAGAAACAAAAAAGCCCAAAAACACTAACTTACTTTCATCAATTTGGATTCCAATAAATGAAAAAATTAAAATTATAAATTATAAAATTTTATCTCCAAACTTAAACGTTATATTTTTTTCTTACCAAAAGTAAATATTCTAGAAAAGGGTTTCAAAACACTAGACTAAAATAGGAAGAATCACACGACTAATCATATATATATATATGTATTCGAACTTCATTGCACACGCTCGACTTACAATTAACATCATATTTTCATACTTTTCGTACAAGACATATATACGTACATGTGACGTATCGAAGAATACAGGCGAAGAAAGATCAGATATACAAACTGTCGACCGAGCTACCCAAGCCTGCACCCTCGCCCAATACCCGTATTTGCAGCCCGAAGTCCAACATACGCTTCAGCCTAGATCCAACTCCCTCTGTCTAACGCACGCGTCTACAGCCAACACTCGAGAGTACCTGCAGTCAAAAGAACACAGAAGCCCATACCCGAGACCCAACTCCATCGCTTCTGCCCACGCCTGCGACCAGTCTAGTATTGCGACCAGCACACCCAAATCAACAACCCGAACCCAGGCCTTGACCCGAGAAGTAGATCATGACGCATTCCTCTCCCACGGTGACACGTGTCGCGCCTGCAGCCAGACAATCCCTCGGCTCCGGCGGCTTAAACGACTCTACTTGGCTCACTCGGCTCTGCAGCTCGAAAATTGGCTCCTCGGATCGGTAGAGGGAAAATATATCATTTTCCATTTGAGACTAATTTTGACCCTTAATTAAGGTAATTAAGGTTAGTATGATGCCCTAATTCAAGTTAAACTATATTAGAATTGTGAAATACTAATGAAACGAAATGGACAACCTATTAGGAAACAACTTCCTACGACATTTGGAGCAACTTCGAGGAATGAAAGATTCACATACTCAAATTTAGGGAAACTACAGTTAAGGCCAACCAAGTAAGTGGCTTTACTATAGAATAGACTGGACCATTGTTTGTTGTATGACTATAGGTGCTTAGTGGCTCTTGCACGTGTCATTTATGCTTTACACGTATGATGCTTGATGATGACTTATGATGTATGACATATAATAACGTGAATGATTTATATGATGATGTTTTATGATATTTACTATTAAGGATAGTTGACTGTTCACTATAAGGCAAATATCTAGATATTTGCCTTACATTACGGGTTACCATATTTGCCCTCTTATTAAAGGCAAATATATTGCATTAATTTATTATTCTTTCCTTTTATTACTATTTCCATATTATTTGTAATTTACCATATTTCTGTATCCTGAAAATGATTATAAATAAGAGAACTCTCACCCCCATTTAGGTGTGGTGATTCAGCAAACATTCACATGGTATCAGAGCCCTTTCGGTTTAACAACCTGATCCTTTCTTCTCTATGGCTTCCGAATCTTCTTATCATCTTCTTCCTTTCAATACTCTAATCCATATGATCACCATCAAACTTTCTTCCTCCAATTATCTTCTTTGGAAAAGCCAACTTCTCCCTCTCCTTGAGAGTCAAGACATGCTGGGCTATGTCGATGGAACTATGGTTCCACCACCTCGCTTTGAACCAGAAACCTCTTCAACACTCAACCCCAAATATTTGGCATGGAGAGCAGCCGATCAACGACTTCTCTGTCTCCTGCTCTCCTCTCTCACTGAGGAAGCCATGGCTGTTGTCGTTGGTCTCTCTACTGCACGTGATGTTTGGCTTGCGTTGGAAACTACGTTCAGCCATCAGTCGAAAGCTCGTGAACTGAGACTCAAGGATGACTTGCAGTTGATGAAACGTGGCACCAAACCTGTTGCTGAGTATGCCCGTGCCTTCAAAAAAATTTGTGACCAACTTCATGCCATCGGCAGACCGGTCGAGGACATTGATAAAGTGCACTGGTTCCTTCGTGGACTCGGCACCGAATTTTCAGCTTTTTCTACTGCTCAGATGGCTCTCACCTCTATCCCCTGTTTTGCAGATTTAGTCTCTAAAGCTGAAAGTTTTGAGTTGTTTCAGCTCTCCCTTGAGTCCTCTAACTCCACTCCTACAGCATTCACAGTCACTAATCGTGGTCGCACCCATGGAAGCCACCCTGCTTCCTTTACCAACCAGCGAGGTCGTTCTTATTCTCACAAAAACAACTCTTTTAATCGAGGACGAACCCACTCAAGTCAAGGTCGTCGACCACCTCACTGCCAAATATGCCGCAAAGAGGGCCATTATGCTGACCGCTGCAACCAACGGTATGTTCGACCTGATTCTTCTCATGCTCACCTTGCTGAAGCCTTTAACACGTCATGTTCTATTGCTGGACCCGATACTGCTGATTGGTTTCTGGACACTGGAGCTTCGGCCCATATGACTGCCGACCCATCTATTTTGGATCAGTCTAAAAATTACACGGGTAAGGACTCTGTGATTGTAGGAAACGGTGCATCCCTACCCATTACCCACACCGGTACTCTTTCTCCTGTTCCAAATATTCACTTGTTAGATGTCTTGGTTGTCCCTCACCTCACTAAAAATCTTCTTTCCATAAGTAAATTAACGTCTGATTTTCCTCTCTCCGTTACATTTACTAATAATCTTATTACTATCCAGAATCGTCAAACAGGAAGGGTGGTGGCAACCGGTAAAAGAGATGGAGGGCTATATGTGCTGGAGCGCGGCAACTCTGCTTTTATTTCAGCCCTTAGAAACAAATCTTTACGTGCTTCATATGATTTATGGCATGCTCGTCTAGGTCATGTGAATCATTCTGTTATTTCTTTTTTAAATAGAAAAGGTCATCTTTCTCTTACGTCTTTATTGCCTTCTCCATCATTATGTAATACTTGTCAGCTTGCGAAAAGTCATCGATTGCCTTATTCCCGCAATGAACGTAGGTCGTCTCATGTGTTAGATCTTATTCATTGTGATCTTTGGGGTCCTTCTCCCGTCAAATCAAATTCGGGTTTCCTTTATTATGTTATTTTTATTGATGATTATTCTCGATTCACTTGGTTTTACCCTTTAAAATTTAAATCTGATTTTTTTGATATTTTTCTTCAATTTCAAAAATTTGTGGAAAATCAATATTCTTCTCGTATCAAGGTATTTCAAAGCGATGGTGGTACCGAATTTACTAGTACTTGTTTCAAAACTCATTTACGTAATTCTGGCATCCACCATCAACTCTCTTGTCCATATACACCTGCTCAAAATGGTCGTGCTGAGAGAAAACATCGTCATGTGACTGAGACTGGCTTGGCCCTTCTCTTTCACTCTCATCTTTCTTCTCGTTTTTGGGTTGACGCCTTCAGCACTGCAGCTTATATTATCAACCGGTTGCCTACTCCACTTCTTGGAGGTAAGTCACCCTTTGAACTCCTTTATGGCTACACTCCACATTATGACAATTTTCATCCCTTTGGTTGTCGTGTTTATCCTTATTTGCGTGATTATATGCCTAACAAGCTTTCTCCCCGCAGCATTCCTTGTATTTTTTTGGGTTATAGTCCTGCTCATAAAGGGTTCCGCTGTCTTGATCCGGCCACCACTAAGCTATATATCACCTGTCATGCTCAATTTGATGAAACCCACTTTCCTGCTATCCCTAGCTCCCAGACCCAACCTCTTTCCTCTATTCCTATTTCAAATTTCTTAGAACCACATTTTCATCATATTGATTCATCCCCCCCTACCACTTCATCACCGCAAACTCCTCGATCCAGTTCATCCCCGTGTGATATTTGTTCTGACCTTGTAGATGAGTCTGTGCAGGTTGATACTTCTCTTGCAGGTTCCACTTTGCCACCCTCGACTTCTAATTCGACCTCTATTGAACCTCCTGTTGATTTCTCTTCTTTGGGCACTCATCCTATGATCACACGAGCCAAAGCTGGTATATTCAAGACTCGTCATCCAGCAAATCTTGGTATTTTGGGCTCATCTGGACTTCTTTCTGCTCTTCTTGCATCCACTGAGCCAAAAGGATTCAAATCTGCGGCTAAGAATCCTGCTTGGGTGGCTGCCATGGATGAAGAAATTCGAGCATTACAACAAAATGATACTTGGACTTTGGTTCCTCGCCCTGCCAACACCAACATCGTGGGCTCTAAATGGGTGTTTCGTATTAAATATTTGCCTGATGGATCTGTCGAGCGTTTCAAGGCTCGTCTTGTTGCCAAAGGTTATACTCAGGTTCCTGGTCTTGACTACACTGACACTTTCAGTCCGGTTGTCAAAGCTACCACTGTCCGTGTTGTGCTTTCTATTGCAGTCACAAATAAATGGCCTCTTCGACAACTTGATGTCAAGAATGCTTTTCTCAATGGAACTCTTATTGAACGTGTTCATATGGAACAACCTCCTGGGTATATTGATCCTCGATTTCCCACTCATGTTTGTCTATTAAAGAAAGCCCTCTATGGTTTAAAGCAAGCTCCTCGTGCTTGGTTTCAGCGTTTTAGCTCATTTCTTCTCACACTTGGGTTTTCTTGCAGTCGCGCTGACACGTCCCTTTTTGTCTTTCATCAGCAATCTAATATTATCTATTTGCTTCTTTATGTTGATGACATTATTGTTACCGGCAACAACTCATCTCTTATTGACAGCTTTACTCGCAAGCTTCATTCTGAGTTTGCTACCAAAGATTTGGGTTCTCTCAGTTACTTTCTTGGTCTTGAAGCTTCACCCACTCCTGATGGTCTCTTTATTAGTCAGTTAAAATATGCTCGAGATATTCTTACTCGTGCTCAGTTGCTCGATAGCAAACCAGTTCACACTCCCATGGTTGTTTCTCAACACCTGACTGCTGATGGTTCTCCTTTCTCTGATCCTACTCTCTACAGATCTCTTGTTGGCGCCCTTCAGTACTTGACTATTACGCGTCCAGATATTGCCTATGCTGTCAATTCTGTCAGTCAATTCTTGCATGCCCCTACTGCAGATCACTTTCTTGCTGTCAAACGTATTCTTCGCTATGTCAAAGGAACACTCTACTTTGGTCTTACCTTTCGTCCATCCACTGTTCCTAGTATGCTAGTCGCTTATTCGGATGCTGACTGGGCTGGTTGTCCCGATACTCGTCGTTCTACATCCGGCTATTCTATTTATCTTGGTAACAATCTGGTTTCTTGGAGTGCCAAAAAGCAACCTACTGTCTCACGCTCCAGCTGTGAATCTGAGTATCGTGCTCTTGCCACAACCGCTGCTGAACTTCTTTGGGTTACGCATCTTTTGCATGACCTCAAGGTCCCTATTTCACAGCAGCCCTTACTCTTATGTGACAACAAAAGTGCTATTTTTTTGAGCTCTAATCCCGTTTCTCACAAGCGGGCCAAACATGTTGAACTAGATTATCATTTCCTTCGAGAACTTGTTATCGTTGGCAAACTTCGCACACAATATGTACCCTCTCATCTCCAAGTTACTGACATCTTCACAAAGAGTATTTCTCGACCTCTCTTTGAATTTTTCAGATCCAAGCTTTACGTTCGTTCAAATCCGACGCTCAGCTTGCGGGGGGGTGTTAAGGATAGTTGACCGTTCACTATAAGGCAAATATCTAGATATTTTCCTTACATTACGGGTTACCATATTTGCCCTCTTATTAAAGGCAAATATATTGCATTCATTTATTATTCTTTCCTTTTATTACTTGTAATTTACCATATTTTTGTATCCTGAAAATGATTATAAATAAGAGAACTCTCACCCCCATTTAGGTGTGGTGATTCAGCAAACATTCACATTTACAATGATTATGATGCATTATATGATGACATTGTATGATAATGACAACGCATGCGAGTTTGACACGTAGGATGATGGTATTTCCTTAATACGACGTTATTTTCCATATTAAGATGAGAAGTATATTTTGAATGTCATATTGCATTATGATGATGATTTTCCTAGTACAAAACCCTAGTTAATGTTAATGATGAAGAAAGTAGGAGGACTAATGCACATATATTACTTTTCGTAATATAAGGATGAGTACGGACACGAACACTATGATGATGATGGTGATCATGTCACGCATGACACTCAAGAGTCTATTGATCTCCAGGCGTCGTTACGAACAGCTAGCTTGACTGTGATGGGTTCAGGGGGTGCGAATCGCCTGGGGATTCACGCTTGCACGTGTTGGTCGTGTGTAGGGAAGTACTACACATCCACATTAGTTCGGACTAGAGGCTACCCCTATGATGTCTTTAACAATAGGTCCCTAGAGCATATCTTGCATGTGTTTGCATTTTTACGGCTCCAATAGTGGGGTTAATTACTGAGTATTTCTCGAAATACTCAGGCCGTGTGCTACATCATTTTCAAGTAATGGCAAGACGTCTCTGTACGGCTAACGACGACATTGCATAAGAGACTATGACACGTGCATAGGCTAGTAGCATTTTTAAATTCTTAGATTTAGGTTAGAATAGGTCGTTATGCATATCATGTTTTAAATTATTCATCATGTTTTTAATTATATTTTCGAACACATAAGACCATAACAGTGTTTTAATGATGATATTATGCTTTTAAGATGAAATTATAATTTAACGATGATGTTACAATAGTTAAATTCCACATAAGAGCTTAGGTTAAGATGACAGTAACCACTTTAGATTAGTGGAAATCTAGGGTCGTTACGCCTTAAAAATATCTTACATTTGGAATAACAAAAGGTATTCCTCCATCATATCGACCTCTCATTCCCATGTAACTTCCTCCGTTTGAAAATCCTGCCACATAATTCAGACCCTCCTTATCAACGAGTGTTCGTAATCTACTGCATATCCATGTCGGAAAAAAATCGTGAAACCTAGACATGTGGAATGCATTATGCATAGCGGAGAGGAGCGTTGGTCGTACTAATGATATGTTAGGTTCATCATGGACTAAAGTCAGTCACCTTCAAGCATAGTTTCCTTTCCACCGAAGTTAAATATGAAATTATTTATAAGTTTGAAGCTGTTGTAAATGCATATCTACTCAACGTTTTTCTTTTTCGTGCTCAAAAAAATGGAGATTAATTATGAGGATCATGTATGCGATGCTCTAAGGTCGGATTTTGTATGCCGTGGCATTCAACAGGCTGAATTGTCCATGACGTGGCACAATACGAACCACCCGAAAGCTGACACGTGGCCGCATGTTATTTGAAAATAAAAAAGGAAATTTTGGGTCAATGTGTGGACGAATAGTAGGCGACATGTGGCGCTTGTGGGTGGCGTATTTAATCCCACCCCACATAGCAGCTGACTTGCATATCTAGCAGCTGACTTGCATATCATAGCAGCTGACTTACATAGCAGCTGCATTTTAATTGATTGAGCAAATTCTAGAGTAAAACAAGACTGATTTAATAACGAGTTAATATATTTTATATAACCCGCGACGACTCAACTTTTCTGTTAAAAATAAAGTCGATATCACATACATTGCATGATTGTAAAGGTGGAAACCTCTTTAATTTAAAAGGTTCTTATGACATCATTTATGACATCATGTATTTTCGTTTGAAATAAAATTCTTAAAACAAAATAACGAAAAATAAATAACTTGAAATCTAAATAAAACAATCTTTTATCTAACTTAAAAAATATAAAACGACATAAATTCAGCTACCCTAACACTGATTCCATGACCTTCATTGTGATGTCGTCGTCATCGATATATAAGTGCCTTACATTTACTTGAAATATAAGAGTTTTAAGAAATTCTCGTTAGGTAACCCCACTATTGAGGTTAGAAAATGCAAACACATGCAACATGGTGAAACTTATCGTTTTAACATTTCATATTAACATAGTCTTAGGTAGCTTTCCAGTCTGACTAAGGTTGGATGTGTAGTACTTTGTCTCTACACATTACCTACGCGTGTAAGTATGGGCTCACCAAACATACTCCCACACCCCCTTGACCTGACTCGTCTGGCTAGCACTCGCTAACGGTCTCTATACCGAACACCACTAAGGAAAAGGCTCCACATAACATCATGGTGAACATAACATTGTAAATCATAAGTCATGATACGCGTCCGTACTCGTCATAATAGAGAGGTCCCCACAATTTATAATCCGGGCTTTATGTATGATGCAAGACCTATTCATCTATAACATAGTAAGTTTGTGAATTACGCATACATAATTCCTATATATTGTTTCATACATAGCTTAGCTTTCATTGCAGGGTGTATTGAGGTTTATGTATCATAGATTAATGTTTCCACAACAACTTTATACAACATAGAATGACCACAAAATAGATAGCTTATCGTAGTAAAATGTGGCATTACATAGCATACCACACCACACCATAACATATATGACATGAGCAGGGGCCACGGGCACACATCATCATACATAATATAATTCGTCCAACCAAATCGATAGTGGAGCCATTGACTTGGTTGGGCGAATTTAGTACTATATGTATTCCTATAGTATTCCTCCTCCCCTCGAACAAAGTATAACATGGCTAAGTTAAGGGCATGACTTTGATACCAGGTTAGGAATCACGGATCTCCATGGTATGATATTGTCCACTTTGAACATAAACTCTCATGGCTTTGTTTTGGGTTTCTCCAAAAGACGTAATACCAATGGAGATGTATTCTTTACTTATAAACTCAAGATCATTCCCTAAATTAGTCAACGTGGGACTCCCTCCCAACAGGATCATTAACTTAATCGATGTGGAACAACTTTTATTTATTTGTTTTTGGTTATTACATATTCAATAAAAAAATGTTGTGTTAGTCCTTGATTTGAGTTTGTGTATGTCGTTACGGGTATATGGATAAAAGACGCTATTACTTGTTTAAGTTTAGAACTAAACAATGCTTATTAAAACCAAGGTGTTTTCATTGTAATACTCATAACATTGAAACATAATAACGTTATTATTACATAATACTCATAATAATACACAATGGATCAAGATTTCAAAAGGCAAACTTGGACAAATCTTCAATTATTTCTTAAAAGATTAGGTCTTTCATTTATTATCCCATCAACTCTACCTCTTAGGTCAAAATTAGTCTGAACAGTTTAATATTTTATATTTCCTCTCTAAATTATATTCTTTCTTCACATGGAAACATTAAAAAATTAAACTATAACATCAAATAATTAATCAACTTCTACACTGATTAATAAAATTATTAGGTGTTCTAAACATTTTAAAATTTCAATTCTCGACCGTTACAGTCCATTATTTTTTTATATAGTTTGATAAGTGATTCAAGTAGCTTAAATTGTGGCCCAAGATATCGTATTTTAACTCTATATATATAATGCTATGACGACACCTTGTTATGATGATGACGTAGTTGCTCAAATAATTCTATAGTAAGCCAAATGTGAAAGGCATCTGATAACTTGTTGAATAATTATCAAATAATAAGTGGAACCCTATTCATATATTAATCAATACTTCATCTTCAAGCATAGCCAATATTATATTCATGATCTTTGTTAAATATATATTTAAATATTCAAATTATTCATTTTACCTTCAATAAATCTTAAAACATTACCATTAACATTTTTTATGAATTATAAAAATATATTTAGGTGCGAAAATTATTATGATTATTATTTAATAAAAATGGATAAATTTGATTTAAAATGATTAAATTTAGATTTATTAAAAATACGTAGACTAAAAAAAAAATAAAAATTAAAATTGGAAGTATATTTTAAAATGTATCACATGGGTGTCCCACATTTTAATTTAATTGAATTTAATTCCACAAAACTTAGAGATCCAATCTGCTTATATTAAGATAATAATGAATGATAAAGTATTTGGATAGTTTTGATAGATTTGGTTAGTTTATTTAAATTAAGAGTTTGTTTATCTTAAATGCTACGAAAACCAACTTGACTTAAAAAGTTATTAAATTCATAAATCAAAGCTTAAGTTTCTATTATTATTATTTTTTTTTTAATACCATCTTAAATAATTTAATTTTGAATCAAATAGTTTTATTAAAAGCTAAAATAATAAGTTTGTTTGAGAAGGAAGTCTACGTTTCTTAATATTTTGTCATGATAAATGTATGAATTGTAAGGAAGGGTACTTCAAAAGTGCCATTATTAAAGTCATCCAAATTTTTAGTATTGTTTAAGGATTTCAAAAAATAATTGTTTATTTCAAGTTCGGTTCAAGGTTTTGTCTATGATGCCGGTAAAAAGTTGTACGAGAATTGAATATCTGCCTAGAAAAATATTATTAGAATTTTTAATAATTTTATTATATTATTTAATTTTTAGATAATTAAATATAGAAAATTATGTTTATAATTAAATATAATTTTTAAAATTTTAAAATTTATTTGATAATAATCTTAATAATTATTCTTAAATAAATGATTTTAATAAAATTATATAAAATTTTAATTATAAATATTTAGTTTACCACAAATAAATTATATTAAATGAAATATACTTAAAAATCTTATATCATTATACTAATTTATTAATAAAAATATTATACCTTAAATTTTAATTTGATTTTCCTTCGTTAATAAATATACTATATTATTTTCCTTCATTAATACTATAAATAATATGCATTAAGTTTGTTTAACTATAATATTAATAATTATTCTCAAATGGTTTTAATAAAATTATTTTAAAAATTAATTATAAATANAAAATGAAATTAAAATTTAAGGTATAATATTTTTATTAATAAATTAGTATAATGATATAAGATTTTTAAGTATATTTCATTTAATATAATTTATTTGTGGTANCCCCTAATTATTTTTATTTATTTAACCTAAGAAAAATTACTCATAAAAAGAAATATTTGTAATCGAATATTTAGTTATTCATAAAATGGGCAACTACAGTAGCGTTGAGCAATTACATTTAACAAATATTTGAATCGGACAATTATTTTTAATCTAAGAAAAATTAGGGATAAAAGTATTTGTGTTTTTTTAATACTCAAAGTTTGGTTAAACAAATAATAATAATCTGTTAATTAATTTGGAGAGTTAGTATATAAGGTATTAGAGTGACTTGGAAGGTAACAAACTTGAAAAGAGAGAGCATTGATGGAGCATAGATGGGTTGGTATTCTTATATAAATCATATCATAATTAAAACAATAAAATAAAATCCTAAAAAAAAAAAAAAAAAAAAAAAAAAAAAAAAAAAAAAAAAAAAAAAAAAAAAAAAAAAAAAAANATTTCCTTGTTTCTCAAACCTGCTCCCACCACTTTCTGACATACATTGTCAGTTGAAATGCTACGCAAAAATAATTAATTCTTTTTCGTCTTAAAAAACAATTCGAACAATAAGAAGAAGATGAAGAAGAAGAAGAAGAAGAAGAAGAAGAAGAAGAAGAAGAAGAAGAAGAAGAAGAATCCCATCTTCTGTTTCCTGTCATTATCATCATTCCATCTTCCTTCCTTCCAATCCAAAATATCTTACCAGACCTCGAATTCGCCGGAATTAATGGCTCCTCACATCCAAATCGCATTTTTCTCCATAGCCCTTTTCGCTCTTCTTTCTAATTCCTCTTCTTCACTCACAAAAACCAGTGCCAACACCATCAACAAATGGTGCAATACGACGCCGCATCCTAAGGTTTGCATTTTCTTCATGTCACCCCTCAAATCTCCACCCCAAAATCGACTCCAGTTTAGGAAATTGGCGATCAAAACCACGTTGGAAGGAGCCGCCAAGGCTCAAAATTACGTGTCCCGATTCGGTCCCACCTGTAAAACCACTCGCCAGAGAGCCGCTTGGACCGATTGCTTCAACCTCTATAACGATACCGTTTTTCAATTAAACCGTACTATCCAATGTCTCGACGCTGGTACTCGCCTCCGGCATTGTACGGATTTCGATGCGCAAACTTGGCTCAGTTCTGCTCTCACTAACATCGATATGTGCAGCTCCGGCGCGGCGGATCTCAATGTCACGGATTTTATTACTCCCATCAAATGTCAGAATGTTTCCAAGATGATTAGCAATTGTTTGGCCATTAATGGGAGATTCTTAGAGGAAGAGACTAAAAGCAGAACAACGGGAACAGAGGAATATCAAAATGGGTTTCCCACATGGCTTTCCACTGGTGATCGGAAATTGTTGCAGTCGGCGAGGGTTAGAGCTCATTTGGTGGTGGCGAAAGATGGGTCTGGCAAATTTAGGACGGTTCAGGCGGCAATCAACGCCGCCGCGAGAAGGCGTGGGAGAAGCCGCTTTGTAATTTACATAAAGCGTGGGGTTTATAAAGAAAACATTGAAGTTGGGAATGATAATGCGAATATAATGCTGGTCGGAGATGGGATTAGATTTACCGTGATTACAAGCGGAAGAAGCGTCGCTGCCGGCTTCACCACCTTCAATTCTGCAACCGCAGGTATGCGGTTAAATATGACATATATGGTAAATTATAAGTTAGTACTAAATATTTTTGACATTAGGTATCCAAGGTCCAGGGTTCATGGCTCGAGGCATAAGGTTTGTGAACACAGCCGGACCAAGAATGGGGCAAGCAGTGGCACTACGGTCATCATCGGACCTATCGGTGTTCCATCGGTGCAGCTTCGAGGGCTACCAAGACACACTCATGGTGCTGTCACAGAGACAATTCTACAAGCAATGCTACGTATACGGTACAATCGACTTCATTTTTGGGAACGCGGCAGTGGTTCTACAAAACTGCTTGATTTACGTGCGAAGGCCTTTAAAGGGGCAAGTGAACGTGATCACCGCGCAGGGCCGAGAGGACCCATTTCAGAACAGCGGAATCTCGATCCACAACTCGCAAATACGGGCGGCGGCTGATTTGCAGCCCATGATTGGGTCTGTGAAGACGTACTTGGGGCGGCCCTGGAAGAAGTACTCGCGGACCGTCATCATGAGAAGCTATATTGATAGCTTGGTGAGCCCAATGGGTTGGTTGGCGTGGCAAGGTACTAGATTTGCTCAAGATACGTTGTATTATGGGGAGTATCGTAACTTTGGGCCCAGAGCCTCCACCCGGCTTCGAGTCAGATGGCCTGGTTTTCATGCCATTACAACCCGAAATGTGGCCTCTAAGTTCACCGTCCGGAGACTCATCGCCGGCCATACTTGGCTTCCGGCCACTGGAGTTCCCTTCAAGCTTGACCTCTGATCTCCATTTCTTACATTTTATCACTTCCATCTCATTTTTATTTATGTAATAAACTATCTGATTGCATCCCAAATTTATTAAAACCTAATTTTTTTTTTTTTTTTTTAAATTCAGCTGTTATCCAATTTCTATGCATAATTCAAAAAATTTATTTTAAAATAAAAATAGTTACACGGCCAACAACATAATTATTCATAATAGTATTAAAAAACACATAAGTTTGGTTATTATTATTATTATGAATTTATAAATCAATTTTGAGAGTTAGGGATTATTATTTCTTTTATTTAAAAAAAAAAAGGATTAAAAAAAAAAGCCTCTCTTCACGGGTTGATTTTGCGGGAACGTAGGCTTTATTGGGAATATGTGGTTTTATTTATTTGTTTATTTTTAATTTTATTATCCAATAATCCTTGATTAATGGGATTTGGATTTGTTTTGATTTGAATATTAGATAATAATAATTACCCCCTTGTTGGCAACAATTATTAAAAATATAAATACATAATAATTATATTTAAAAAAAATTAATGAGAAAGAGAATTTCTCGTTTTTGTTGTATTTAATGATTGAGAATGATTGTATTGGTAGGTTGCTTTTGTTGGGGAATATGAATTGAATCAATAATTTGAAAATGGAGGGAGCAATTTGGGGATGGAAAAGTAAATAAAGGACTCCCAATAAATATAAAATAAATTCCAAGTATTTGTCGTTAAGCTGTTGGTGTTTATTCGGATTCTTTCAAGCTTCAAGGGCTCACTTCCTACATTTTCAATTTATTCTTATCATTATTGTGAATTATTCCAAAGGGAGAGGAACAAATTTTTATGAAATAATATTTATGAAAGATACTATAATAATATTTATAAAACCATCTTATGAATTTAAACGTTGGTATTAAAATTGCATTAAAAGTCCTATTAAATATAAATAATTCATCTATTCTAGCACAAGTTTCACGATCTTCAACGTGATAACATTCGTACAAAGTGTCTTGTTTTTACTTGAATTATAAGAATAAGTATTTTAAGAAATACTCTGAAAGTGACCCAACTATTGAGGTCGGGTTATGCAAACACATGTACAATGACCGGACCTATGATTTAAAACTGTGTTTTCTCTTAGGTGGCTCTCCAATTCCGACAAATTAGATGTGTAGTATTTCTCTACACATGACTCACACGTGTGAGCATGGGTCCACTACGCAGGATCGCACACCCCCTCGACCTGTTGGTCGGGCTACCTCCTCTAATGTAACGATTCAAAATTTTTCATTTTTGCGTTATTTGATTAAGATTTTATTTTTTTTCTATAAATGACAAGATATTATGTTATGCATTTATTCTCGGGAAAATGTGCAGTTTTCAACAAAGAGTTATTACCTTAATGAAAATGTTATGAAAACCTTTTATATTCCTATATTCAACTTTCTCCTTCCTTAAAAACAACTTTTGCTCTCCAAACTTATTTCTATTTTCGAGGGTATTTAAGAGTACGGGAAAAATCGAGAGTGTGAGCCGGAAAAACGTGTGAGTTGGTTCACTGGGTAGTTTCTTGTTCGGCGAGTTCTCGAAATCAATTGTGTTACTCTTTTGGAGGAAGAGTTGAGTGGAAGTTAGCGTCGACGTCGGAATCGCTGCGTCAAAGGGGGCAAACCGTCGGAAGCGAAGGAGGAGGACGCCACGTGACCGTCATCAAAATCGGAAGGGATTGTGTCGTCGGCAGCGGGGGCACATCATATTAGGGTTTTCGTGAGGGTTTGGGCGAAGAAGACATAGAGTCGGATCGGGTTTCAGCCTCTGAACCGGCCCACGGACGAACGTAGGCCTGTGCGTTTCGGCCTAATACGGACACGCGTTGCAGCCTTGGTCTTGGCTTCGCACGCGTGCTCTCGGCTCGGCTTGACATGTACAGCTGCTCGGCTCCGTCAAATCCCGTGGCTCAGCTTGTCAGCTTAGTTGGTCGGCTCGGCAGCTTTGCTTGGCGGCTCGATATCACTATAATATATCGATTCCAAGTTTTCGGCCCTTCCGAAGCCATTCTGCCCTTAGTTTTACCATCTGAGGTTAGTATGGTTCCTAACTGTCAAAGACAAATTGGATTAGGAGTTTATTTTGATAAATAGCATAAGATTTAGCTATGGCATGTTATGAAAGGTTCCTAAGTTTTTATGTGGTTATTATAGGACATTTAACCATTGGGATTAGCTTGTTGTGAGTGACTTTGGCCAAGGCCATCGAGGTAAGTGACCTTGCTATTGGAGTTAGTTTACTACGTGTTGTATGATGGTGCGTACCCTGTGACCCCTGCATGCACCATGTTTTATTATGTGATATGACTATATGATATATGAATTATGTGACTGTTTATGCTATGAAACGTAATGGATTATGTTGACTGTTGACTGTTTATGTTATGTGAAGTTATGAATGATATGTTAGTAATATACGCCATGAAAATGTTGATCGATGTCATAGATATACGTAGTATTATCGAGTCATGTCATGAGATGCTTATGCAATTGGACTGTAGTTTCATGTTATGTAATATGTCATGTAATGTAAGTCATGTGAGATGCCATGTAATGTAAAAAGCGTATATGCGATGTTGCGATGCTTATGTAATGTCATGTTAGATATGTTAAGGGACCTCATGCATATATGTATGTCACGTGCATCGAGATTCTTCCCCTTTATGATACGAAAGAATGAATTAAGATATTTATGTTCGCCATGATATCATGCGGGCCCTTTTCTGTTTTGTGGTGTCCGGCGACGTCTAACACGTGTGCCCGACAAAGTCCAGCCCAGGGGGTATGTATACGAGCCCGCCTGGTGGGCCTATGTACTCGTACATGAGTTGTATGTGAAGGAGTACCACACACCCAACCCTACCCGGAATAGAAAAGCGCCCAAGGCTATGTAAAGCTTATGAAAAGTTAGGTCCCGCTCATATGTTGCATGTGTTTGCATTTCTAACTCCAATAGTGGGGTGACTTACTGAGTATTTCATAAAATACTAAAGCCACGTGCTACCTACATTTTTCAAGTAAAGACAAGGCCCAATGTACAGTTGACGGCGGAGCTGAGGACACCATGAAAGTTGGAGAGGGAATATTTTTAGGATGTTTTATTTAGATTTATTTTGAATTCAGTTATTGAATGTTTTATTTTTGGAGATAGGTTTGTTTTTGAATTTATGAACCTCTATGAAAGACTTGTTGTGTTTGTCTAAGGTTATTTATGATGAGCTTACACGTAATGAATTATGTATGCATGGATGACGTCACTAATTAGGTTTAGAAAATTAGGGCGTTACATGTAAGCTATGCATGATGGTCATTTTTGTCTCGTAGTGTACACATCTGTACTCATCATAAGGGAAAATATGCAATGCACATGAACATACAAATATGCATAAGAATATGCATAAGGTCTCCATACATTTTATGGTGGCTTAACAAATTATGCAAGACAACTCCATTCTTTCCACACATATCACATTTAGTAATATGCACGAATAAACTTTTATAAATAATTTCATTCACAATATGACTTTCAAATCATGGCATGAGGTAGCTTTCCTTTCTTTCAAAACATATCATAACATGTCATAATATATTATAGTGCATGAGGACATCTCATACATATACATTATATAGCTTATCCTAACATAACTTAACATTTCATTAATACCATCGTATCATTTAGCTTATCTTATAAAGACACAATCATAACATCACATCAAACACACATATGACACGTGCAAGGCCATTGGGCATACGTCATTCTACATAAAACAATTTTTCCAACCAGACTGCAAATAGAGCCACTTACTTGTTGATCTTAACTGAATTTCTATATTATTTTCAAAATTGGCTTGACTTCGCCCCTCAAAATTCGTTTCAATCTATATGGAGACACTTCACCATATTAGAAATTTTATTATTTTGGATTTCGTGAGATTAAATTCCCTTTCTTTTTTTTATTATTTATTATTATTTTTACATAGGGTAAGTAGTAGATGAGTTGTAGAGTTCAAAATTTTGAAAAATAAAAACACTAAGTGGTTGACTTCCTCTCCAATAAAAGTTGTTTGGCAGCTGGGCTGACTTGGACTTGAACCAAAGACTTGGCCCGTGAAGTAAATAATCACACCTATGGTCCAACTAATTGGGAGAGAATTAGATTCCTTTTCAGAAGTAATTTATCCTTTTCGAACCCAACATACAACTCTCCATTGTAGTGCGCTATCCAAGTATGCTTGTTCCCTTTCTTTCTAACCCTGACAAGTCTTTGTAAAATATCGACCAATGATAACTTTTTTCGCATTCGGCTCATCTTAACCAACTTGGTGTGTTTAATTATTAGATTTTTTAAATAATTAATTAAAAAAAAAAAAAAATTAACAACTCAACCAAAAATTTGTATCAATGCAATCTATATGAGGAATGAGAAGGGAATGAGGTGTAGGTCCCACAGAATAAAGAACAAGGAAAAGCATAATAAAAAAAATAGAAAAGAAAATAATAATAATAAATAAAGACTAAGACTAAGGGTAATAACTTAGTCGTGAAGTTGTTATATTCCGGTCTCGAGTCTGTCTTCCCTTTCATAAGTCTCCATTGTCATCGCTTCACTTCAACAGTCATTAGGGTTTGAAAGGGAATACACACTTCAGTTCACGCTTTCGCCTCATCACTCTCCGTAATCATGCTAACCGGACTTGCCAGAGGCGCGTCTATGGTCGCAGCCGAAGTCGGAGTTCTCAGACGCCGTTTTCAAAGAACTCCGCCCCTTCAATCGCCGGAACACTGCTATGCATCCTCTGCTTCATTTTCTGCTCTCACTTCCTCCTCCTCGCCCCTCTCTCCCAACCCTATCGTCGCCGAGGACAACGACCTAGTCATGGAGGCCGGAGAGCCACTCCCTAGACTCGTATTCGGAGGCGCTCCTAGTTTTGAAGAAGCTAAGGAAGCCACCGCTGAGTTGAAGGAGGTCTTGGATGCGTAAGATCCGCCAAAACTCCATCTCATTCTATTGCCAATTTATTTGATTGCATACTTCATTTTCCGTTACACGATTTTTGTCATTTCCTCAACCCATCCTTATGCAAGAAAGTAACACAAAAACAAAAAGAAAAACAATAATTGTAAGATTTACNAATTTCCAGGATGTGTCTGTCGTCGCCTAAATACTTTGAATCAGATACCTCATTGATACCGGGAATTGCTCTGTCTCTGAACAATGAGACGGTGGATAACGGATTTGGTGTAATCATGGAGAACGATGCCAGGAATACAGGGCGTGAACATGTTCGCGAAGCATTCCGTTTGCTGCGCTGTAGCTCTAAAATCCAGGTAATTAATTTTAACGCATTAATTTTGATTAATTACCACGGCACTGAGGTTCAATGGATCTATTATCGTTCCATTTGTTCTCCAGAATATTGTTTCCGCCGTCGCCTGTGACCAAAATGTATTCAACGCTGTGCTTGAGAATTCTGATGTCAAGGAACTCATCCAGACATACAAAACGAGTAATCAAAATGTTCATTTCTTTTGAATCCAATTTAGTTTTTTGGGGCTGAAACTATGTTATTTCTGCTGCAAAACTTGATGAAGTTAAATTTCATTAAGGTTCTGGTACCGAGGATGAAGGAGATGTTACCCAAGAGGGGGAATCAGGAGCACGCGTGGTTAAAAAGCTGAGGAATATGAAAGATTTCGTAATTAAAATGGTGAGTAATATACCAAGTCATCTTCCAGGGTTCTTGCATGGATCTGCAGCTATGGAGAGTGCTGATGGATCAGATCATAAAGAAAGCATAACCATGAAGGCTCGCAAATTTGGTTCCGGCTGTGTGGAAAAGCTCAGAGACCTGAAAAATTCAGCTGTTGAAGTGGCTACTAAAATACCAAATTTTGTTCCAAACTGGTATGGATCTTCACCTGCAGGGAGTGGTTCTGAATCAGATCATAAAGGGAACGCCCAAAGTTCGACCCCTGAAATGAATTTGGGATTATCTATTACGGGGTTGGCAATCATAGTTATTATGATTGTAGTGTTCAAGCGAATTTAGACTCTGTGTCTCAACACATTGTGCTGGAGGCAGAGTTGGGCAGTAATGTAATTGATAGTATAAGGGAGGGAGGTACTTTATCTTAGCAAATCTGTTGAACTTTTTAAAGTGATTCTCTGTGTTTGTTTGCATAGAGAATATATGTATGTTACTATGAATAATGGGATTGCTGTTATGGAGTTTATGAAATCCATTCCTCTAGGAACAATTGCTTCTCTCACCTTTGCCCACCTTCCTACCATCGTCTGAAAGCTTCCTTAAAACACAAGCATTGTTGTCGTGGGGAGTGTTATAGCATAAGACTGGAGCCATATTGAAAGCATTTTAAAAGGATGTCCTTCCACACATTGTGGTTAGCCACCTCTCCCTTGAATGTAGTTTGGGAAGGTTGGGAGAAGAACAGACTTCGTAATGGGGTTTGGGGACCAGAGATGGAGACTTTAAATAAGGTTTGGAAGAAGTTAATAACAACTCAAACTCATTCATTACTAGCGGGTATTGTCTTCTTTCTGCTTTTCCTTTCAAATTTCTCCTTAAGGTTTTTAAACGCATCTACTAGGGAAGATCTCACAATTCACCCCCTTCGAAGCCCAACATTCTCGCTGACATTTGTCCGTAGAAAGATTTACAAGATTGCTGAAGGCTAACAAGGCTTGTAGGAGAAGAATCAACGAGAGGAAGAACTGTGTTGGTAAAGGCAGGAGCTGTCGCTACAAAGAAGGAACGGTTAAAGTGAATTGGTCCCGGTTGATTCAGTTGGATCGGTAACCGACGGCCGAAACCGACCCACCTTTTAGACCCAATTTTACCATTTTGATTCAATTTTTGCCTCCGTCTCCCAATAATTCTAATATTTTCAATCCATGGGGACCTATTTAATAGGAGATTTTGAATTTTCAAACGATCCAAATCAAGCTTGGGAATTCAACTAATTATGTAAATTTTTATTTGAATTTGAAGCAAGAAATACTTGTAGAAGTCGACTAGGAACATATAAATTATACCATATTTTAAAGATGAATTGAGCATGAGAAATGGATTAGCTAAACCTTGAATTATGATCTAACGACGGTTTAATTAGAATATTGTTTTAGAAATTCCATTATGTATAAATTGACTCTGATTATCTAAATGCTTAATAGGGACCTTGGCATAACTTGATAGATTGTATTATGCATAATATGCCTATACTTTGTGGAATATGTATAATAATGTCGTTTATGCCCCTACAAACATGTTATGAGGTTAGAATACCTATGCATATTCATATTGATGTCGTTTAAATATTGTTTTAATGTCGTTTTCTTTTTTTTCAACTTGTATTATTTTGTAAATATTTTTACGTCGACTCCATGAATTTTTTTTTTTTTTAACGGTAATATTTGAGTTTAAATTCCTTGAGTTTCCCTTGCTCTTTTTATTCTTGAGTCTATGTGGCTGCTCATGATTCAAAGTCTCGAAAATCAAATCATTACATAGCATCTAAAATGTTAAGACATCAATCTAGTTTGACTTCTATAGCTTTGCAACTCATTCTCGCCTCCTTCTTGAAAAAGATTAAAGTAACATATATGGGTATAAAAGTACTTAGTAAGTAGCTTGATTATAATTCTTAGTTTCGTTCTTAAGTCTTATGTTATTGGTTGGATTGTTCGTTTATATGATGTCTTATTCATACTTAAGAGTTTATTCCCATGTTATAGGGTTTTCCTAGGTTTTTCCTAGGTTTACTTGGTTCACCTGAACTCAACTTAGGGTCATGATATGTAAATTGTAAGGTTCTCTTTCCTTAGCCCTAACACAATGGTTAATTCTTATAGTTTGTTCTTAAGGTATCTTCTTTATATGTTCTATTAGTCTCTTCATCATCGTCATGATCATTAACCTATATCTCATAGGTACTTGAAGCACAATCCCGATGTTTGTTCCAACCCATAGTTCTTACTATACAGTTATGAACACTATTCTCAGATTCTCTAGCAGTTTACTTTCATTCAAACAAGAATAAATTAGAGGAGGAATGAAAACTCCTTAACCACACCCACCGGACACTCATTAAGTTTTTCAAGAGGTCTAGGGTTCAACTCTTGTTATATAGACCCCGACAATTGAGCTGAATTCATGATTAGGGATTAGTTAACCGATAATTTTGGATGTGAAATTATGAAATAAATCAAATAATGTAATTAAAAATAATTAGGGGCAATTATTAATCGACAAAGATAAGCTTCCACATTAATATTTGAGTAACACAAGTGGTAATTAGCATTTAATTAACGCAATAAATGATTGGCATTTAATTTAATCTTATCTAATCTAAATGCACTAAACGAACCATATTCAATGCATAGTTGGAACTCCATTAAAAAGAAAAAAAAAATTTATTGAATATCCTATGTCATTAATTATTAAATTTTAAATATTATAACACATATTAAATATATATATTTAAAAAATTAAAAAAAAATAATATTTTCCTATTTAGCTAACGAAGAAAAAATCTTCCTTATTCTTTATCCAACTCTTTCGGAGAAGATTTTTTTAGGTTGTTCGAGATAGATAATAATAAAATAAATGAACATCTCATTTCTTGTTAACTATGATTTTTATCTAAAAATATATAATATATTAAATAATTTGAATATATCTATTCAACCTTAATCTGATGACTAATATTTTGATTAGGAAAATTTTAATTAGGAAGGAAAAAAGACAGAAAAAAAGAAAAAGACAGTTAAATATCCCATTGTCCCAATTTTGGTTTCACTTGTAGGCCTCTTCTCTTCTCTTGAAATGTCATTGTATAAGATTAGACCCACAGGTTTATATCATAATCAACATTAGCTGGACAAACAGACTTGTGATATCATATCTCATTTCAATTTCTATTGGTTTGATAAAATAAACTTTATCTTGGTTTATTTGGGATTGGAAAGCTCTCGATAATGATAAATGAATTGGCACAAAAATTGAATAGGGGTTGTGAGATCTTACATTGACGGAGAAGGAAAACGACATGAATTGGAGAGAGAAACGAGTGTCAACGAGGTTGCTGGGCCTTGAAGGAGGGTGAATTGTGAGATCCCACATCGGTTGAAGAGGAAAACAAAACAGTTTTTATAAGAGTGTGGAAACCTCTCCCTAGCCGACGCGTTTTNTGAGTTTCCCTTGCTCTTTTTATTCTTGAGTCTATGTGGCTGCTCATGATTCAAAGTCTCGAAAATCAAATCATTACATAGCATCTAAAATGTTAAGACATCAATCTAGTTTGACTTCTATAGCTTTGCAACTCATTCTCGCCTCCTTCTTGAAAAAGATTAAAGTAACATATATGGGTATAAAAGTACTTAGTAAGTAGCTTGATTATAATTCTTAGTTTCGTTCTTAAGTCTTATGTTATTGNGAACCTTGAGAAGAAGCTCGAAAGGTAAAACTCAAAGATGACAATATCTACTAACAGTGGATTTGGACTGTTATAGAGGCCATAACATAGTTAGGTGCAGGCAACTAACTTGAGTATCCTTCAAACCGTACAAAATGGTCGTTTATTACACGACTCACTAATCTAGCTGAAGTCGATTGCATTAATTGGAATGTAGTTAGACGACATAAGGAACTCATAAAGATAGCAAGGTGGCAAGGGAATTTAGAAGCCCTAGGTACATTAAAACCTTTTCTCATTTATTATAGAAAAAAAATGTGAACGTAATGAAACCATTAAACTAATTTTTTTTTTTTATAAGGTCAAAAATTAAGGTTAAAATAAAATTTAAAATTTTGTTAAAAATAAAAATATAATCTTTTTAACTCCTACTCTATTGGAAGTGAATAAGTTTTTAAGAATTTGAAGGAAGGTTTTGTAGTAACAAAAAAGAGTCGGGATATTAGAATAACAAAAAAGAGTCGGGATATTAGAATAAAACAGGCAAGCCACGGGCAGGTATAACTCAGAAGAAAAAGAAAAAAAAGAAAAAAAGAAAAAAAAAAGAAAAGGGAAAACCACATGCTATTTGCCTTATTGTCGAAGCAATTAGTAAGAAGGAAAAATAGGAGACATTGGGGAATTTAAATTGTATATGGTTTGTGATCGTTTGAGGACAAAAGTTTTGGTTGGAAGTTTAAACGCAGTTATTGTGTGTTGTTTGAGTTCACACATTTGTACGTTTCTGTTTTCTTTTTGTCTCTCTCCTCCTTCATGTTCTTCTTCTCCAATCATTAATTAACAAAATATTGATAAAAATGTAAATGTGTTTGCTTCCAAACTAAAATATTTTCATTTATATAAATTATATCATCAAATTCATGATAATATCTAACCTATCACATCAATAATTAATGACCAACAGATGGTAGGAAAACTATAGGGTAAGTGTAAATGCCCAAAAAGCCCATGCAATTGTCACTACGGAAAAGGGAATGAAGAATGTTTTGGTAATTATACAAGGCTAATACAAATGTACCCACAGGGAAACCAATGCCCAACGGTTTTCTATAAATTCAGAATCAACTCCCCTCCACTGGGGAAACTCACCACCACCACCACAAGTTCCCGGGATTCTAAGAATGGACTCCTGCCGCTTCAGTCTTTGATACAGATTGTAAACTTTTGGTACTTTCAACTTCGCCTCTTTCTCGGAGTCGGATCAGAGCCTTCGTTCTCGTTCTGACCACTCTCTTCACACCGACAGACTTGCACGCCGGTTAGTTTCCCGATGAAATTCCTTTTTGAGTTCGTTTCTTGCTGCGTGCCGGTGAATATGTCTCGCCTGGAGAATCCGGAGGCTACGGCGGCGCCGGGCGTCGAGGAGATGAAATCTCTGGCTCCGATTACCACCAGAAAACACCGGCGGAGAAAACGAGGTGCGTTGTTGCCTTCAGCGGCAAAACTAGCTGCCGATTGGAAGCCGTCGCTAGGAGCGATCTCGGAGGATAAGGTAGTTCTGGTGTTGAGGGAGAGAGAGAAGAGCGATGATCAGACGGCGGAATCGGAACGATCGGTGAAGAGGAAAAGCGGATCTCGAGACGGAGAGGCCAGAGGAGTTAACGGCCGTAGTAACAGTAACGATTTCAGGTACGTACGTTTGTGATTTCGTGAATCTTCCGTATCATTATCGAAACCGTAAAGATCTGTGAAATGAAAGCGACATCTGAAACGAATCTTTCTGTTATTTTCCCTCTCTCAGGCGAAGTCCGGCATCGATTCCAGTCGTGATCCCGGCATTTTCTCCGACTCCGTTCTTGTTCTGATGCGATTCCGCTTCTACTTTCTGATCAATCAGGCCCTTGTAATATATGTTGTATGTATATATTTTGCATAATAAATTATAATTTGAAAGTATAAAGTTGAGGTTAAGGAAGAAAACTTCTCCATGGAATTGTAGCTTGTTTGGCTGTTCTCTTCAATGGGAACTCTCTGCAATTTAAATGTTCCCATTCTTACATGATGCTTTGATTTCTCTCCGCACTGTTTTGGATTATTGTTAGAGAAAAAATGTTGATTCTGATTATGATCTTTACGGTGTTGGATGATGAAAGTCTCACATCAACTAATTTAGGGAATGATCTGTGTGTTTATAAATAAAAATACTCTCTCAATTGATATGAGAGCTTACTCAAAGTGGACAATGTCATACCATTGTGGAGAGTCATTGATTCTTATCAAGAGTCATGCCCTAAACTTAGTCGTGTCAATAGATCGGTAAATTCTCAAATGTCGAACAAAGGACTCCAAAAAGAAAAAGGAGTCAAGCCTCCTTGAAGATACGAAGGCAGTAAAAAATGACTAAGACTCCAAAAGAGTCGAGCCTCGACTAAGGGAAGACGTGCTTTATTCGAGGGGAGGTGTTGGATGATAAAAGTCTAACATCAACTAATTTAGGGAATGATCATGGGTTTATAAACAATGAGACATTTTAGGAAAGCTCAAAGCAAAACCTTTATGTTAAAAGGGACAATATTATACCATTGTGGACAATTCTCATAATTGCGTTGGATGGAGATCCTTTTGGTTTTTTAAAAATCAATTATGTGTAGGAATAATTTTTTAAAATCTTAATTTTATGTACAATAAATCCTTTAAATTCCTAATTTAAATTTAATAGTTCTTAACACCTTGTTAAAATTTATTTATTTAATAATGAAACATGTTTTTACAAACCTAATCTTAAACGGTTATTTTTTAAAATCTAGAAAAAAAAAAATTTAAGTACATTAAAGAATTTGAAAATAAAAAAGTAATAATTATTTATTAAGAATAATTTATAAGATATTGAAAGATACATTAAGATAATCACACTTGACTTCAATAATTCTGATTGATAAAACAAATTGAAATATAATAAGATAATAAATTATCTAGATAAGATTAAATGTTATTATTTGACTTTAATCAAATAAACTTTATTATATATTCATACATGTTCCAACTCCCATCAAGAATACATATAACATCTAACAATCAGAGACCATGAGCAATAAAGGAATGATTGAAATATTTCAACCTTTTAATTTTTCAAATTATTAGATTAAAAAAAAAATTCAAATATAGAGTAGTTTACTCGTGGGCATGACTATGATTAATCTAACTCGTGTATCGTGTTCATTAGTTCTAATATACAATTTAGCTATCTAATTAAAAAATATTATGTTTTATTTGTTGGCGAATCTTTTTTTTTTTAAAGATATCTTTTTTGGTCAATTGTTCGAATCCCATATCTAAATAGAATATTTTTTAAAAATAAAAAAAATAAAATAAAATAAAAAAAGTAAAAAAAGAAAAGGAGAAAAAGAATCCATTAGGATATAAAATTTGTATGATAAAAGGGATTGGAAGCATGGTGGAAAATGGGATGGAAACACCAAGTGGATTTGAATTGGATGGAATAGTTTATTAAAATTATAAATAAAAAAAAAAAGTTGAGAAATGTCACGTAAAGAAGAAAAAAGGAAGCATGAGATTATGGAAATCTAAAGTCCTATAGGGAGAAACAAAATATGATGTATTTGGTTAAGAGTCACATCCTTCACAACCTTCCTTTTCTTTCATCCCATCCAAATATTAAAAAGGGCATCCAACCCGCTCCAATTGACATTAATTTGGTTAGAAAAGTATATCCAAGTAGACTCCAATTGACACGGTTCTGTTAAAAGTGTATCCAAGTAGGCTCCAATTGACATTAGTTTTGTCAAAAAGGATATCCAAGTAGGCTCCAATTGAATTGTTTCGGTTAAAAAAGGCATCCAAATAGACTTCAATATACGTGTTTTGGTTAAAAAGGTATTCATATAAGCTTCCATTGACATTCTTCCTATTAAAAGGGTTTTGATATTATGTATCTAACACCAATTATCAAATATCGATAAAAAATTGAGTCTTAAAAATAAACCCTTAATGATAAATCACAGGTACATCAATGACTTAAATATATCATTGAGTTATAATTAATTGACATATATCATAGCTATCGATTATAATTTTTTTTCTTTCATTAATGCATTATTAATAGCATGTATTAAATTTTTTTTGAAAGAAGATTTTAGTTTTTATATAAAGTGGGTAAATGATATAGGTATATTGGACATTGATATACTTGATAGATCAATGGTATACTAAATCATGTATAATGTTTCCTACTATGGGTTTGAATATAGGACCAAATGTTGGTGGGAGACTCTTGAAAGAAGCCCATAACCCATCAACCTGGTGGGTTTTGTGGAGTTGGGTTCGTGGATCTTGCTGTTGGGGTGATGAGGGTTGTGGGCTGGTGGGTTTGAGTGTCGTGGTGGTGGATGGACTACTACTTCAACCTCGCACCAACCTCTCTCTCCTTGAGGCTTTTAAAAGCTTTTGTCCTCAAAACACTTCTTTATCCTACCCCTCTTGGTCTATTTTCATATTCCCCTTGAAGACTTCAAAGGTACTTATTAATCGTGCTACCCCGTGTATGTGCCAACTCCACCGACTACTTGCATGATTACCGCCCACCCACAAGACGAATCAATCGTGTAGGATAATCCAACAATATGTCAATTCGCATGTCCTAACAAACCTCACACCTAGCTTAATTGTAACGACCCAGATCCACCGCTAACAGATATTATCCTCTTTGACCTTTCCCTTTTGGGCTTCCTCTCAAGGCTTTAAAACGCGTCTGCTAGGGGAAGGTTTCCGCACCCTTATAAATGATGGTTTGTTCTCCTCCCAACCAATGTGAGACATCACATTAATGGTACCATACCGAAGTAGAAAGGGAAGTGGAAGCTCCACAGACACTGTACCAATTGCTATTGGCCTAGAGAGCTAGCTACCTTTATCATTTCTAGATGCTGTGGAGGTCTACTAGGTCTTTAGAGGCGTTTAGGTTGTTTAAATCTCATATCTCATTTCTAGGACGTTTTTGGTTTGTCTCTTGAGCTAAATCAATCTTTGGGTGCATGAGGTCTAAACCTCTTATCGCTCACGATCTTGGGGTGCAAGATCTACTCGAAATGTACTGACCTATGTCAACATGTAAACCACTCTAACTGTAGCACCCTAAACTTAGTTTGGTTCTCTTGTGCATGCTTTGGTAGGGAGATTATCATATCAATCACCTAGAGCATTGTATACATAATCTAATCATGCGTGCATGTTTATTAGCAAGATATCCTATTGATCACCTAAAGCATTGAAATATTCAAGCAAACAAACAAGCAAACAGGCTAAATGAGGAGTCACAAGGAGCACACACGTCACACACGTCACCCCTTGTGCTCCACTAGCTTGAATGCATTTTCGCTGCTACTAGTCGATGCATGTCTAGCCCTTATTCTTCGATTTCCTGCGTTTCCTCCATAATTTCTTAGTTTTTGCATTTCAAATTATTTTATTTGCATTTTTGTATCTCTTAATTATTAACTAGAAACGATTTACTTCCTTCGCAAGAAATGTAGACCTCATATACAGCAAGCCAAAAGTAAATTTTACATAATTTTTAGCTAACCACAAACCGTAATAAACACATTGAAACTTCAAAAAAAATTCGTTCTTACGGAAACTTGAGGTGTCTCGAAATTCCGATTTTTCCCTCCATTTTTGGCCAACGTTATGTTTTGATTGTCTTTAAGATGTGACGACATGATGCACAACCCAGCTTATATATGGAAAGATATGATGAAAATGATATGATATAATATAAAGGAAAAAGGATTGTCTTACATGATAATAAATGAAAATGTAGAGAGAAATAAATGCATTCAAAGTAGGATCACTGTTCTTTGAGATTCATTGAAACTCAACCTTTCAATATAATTCAAATCTTGATTTCGTCATGGAAATGCCATGAAATCCTCTAAAAAAAACAACACCATATTAAAATTTCAAAACCTAATTCCAACTAAACCTCTCAGATCAAATTTTAAAACTCTTACTTCTCAATCATCCTTAATTTTTGATAGATTTGGATGATTCAGGAGTCCAAATTGACATTCTCAATTTTTTTTTATGGCCAAAAGACTACTCCTCATGGTTGGATTAGATTATCCAGGACGGTTACCTCATTTTTTGAACTTTCTTTTCTCTCTGGTTGGAGCTCGAGTCTTACGACTATCCTTCGAAAGTATATGATATAGTTGCAAGGCATTTAGTTATATGAGAACGAGACAAGTGTGTTCTAAAATTGAGAGGCTACATAGGACCGTTAGACTTGAGTCATATTTTAGTTCTTTTAGATATATATTTCTGTCCATTTTTATTTATGGTCCAACCTAACTTTCATTTTCACCTATACTCTTAAATGGTTTTAAAAGAAAATTATTATTGACTTTTTTTTTTTATTATGCATTAATTAGTAGCCATTTATGGCTCAAATCTTTGAAAATAATAAAAAATAAAAAAGTGACTTAGTGCAATTATCAAAGTCATTTTTTTTTTCCATTAGTAACGATTCATGGCTCAAAACTAAAAAAAAAAAGAAAGAATATATATATATATATATATATATATATATATATATATATATATATATATATATATTCCCTCTTATTTCCTATAAAATAGAATTTAAAATTTAATTTATACATGATAACCTTATAGTATTTTGAAGAAGAATAATTTTGCATAATACATTTTCAATTTATTTTAAATATAATAGAGATAAAATAATTATAAATTAGTAATAAAAGCTCTAAATTTAATGGTTTAGATTTTTAATTGAGTTCAACCGTAAAAGTTATAAATTTATCGGGTATGAATTGAATTGTTGCTTAAAAATATAATGGGATATTTATGTGATAAGAGTTGTTCAATACCCTAAAACTTCTATAAATATGTACTTTATATTCAATATGGTTCATTAATCCATTCAAATTTCTCCATCGTGAAAGAGATAAAATGTCTTATCAAATTTCTCTCGTTTCTACTCCAACAATTAAGAGTTCAAACACTTTTAAAGGTAAACGCCCTGTCGCAAAATATCATCCGAGCATATGGAAAGACCACTTTCTTTCACTAACATCTGATGCGTTGGTAAATTAATCTTTAGTGTTCATGAATTATACCATAATCATAATTATTTTAATTTTTTTTTATTTAATTTACTTATGTCTTTCTTTTCAATTTCAGAGTGTAGATATAGAGATGGAGAAACAAGTTAAGCAATTGAAAGTAGAAGTGAAAAAGATGCTAATGATTTCTAATAGAAATCTTTTGGAGAAATTAAGTTTGGTTGATTCAATCCAACGGTTAGGCGTATCTTATCATTTTGAAAATGAGATTGATCAAGTCTTAGAAAAAATATATGCAAATTATAGAGACTTCACAAGTATTGATGGCGACGAGGATCTTCACACTGTCTCTCTTCTATTTCGATTGCTTAGACAACAAGGTTATAAAATTCCGTGTGGTGAGTTTATTCATATATACGTAACTCTTAAACTATTGTTTTATAATCATCTGCAACTCATGAGATACAAAAATTATATATCCCGACTTTGAAAACTATGGTAGGTAAACAAAGTTGTTTAAGAAGAAAATACTAAAGAACTAATAGTTGTTTTTGTGCACACGAATTTGGAGCAGATATATTCACAAAATTTGTAGAAAGTAATGGAAAGTTCAAAGAATCACTAACGGAGGATGCTAGAGGAATTTTAAGTCTATATGAAGCGGCACATATGAGGGTGCATGGAGAAGATATCCTTGAGGAAGCGCTTGATTTTAGTGTCAAATATCTAAGAGATGTTACAACCAACTCAAACCCCAAATTTGCTGATGAAGTTCAAAGTGCCTTGAAATGGCCACTAAGAAAAACCCTTCCAAGACTAAAGGCAAGAGCGTACGTAACAATGTATCAAGAAGATCCTTCCCATTCTCAAACTTTGCTTGCTTTTTCAAAATTGGATTTCAACGTTTTACAGAAACTTCACCGAAAGGAATTGAAAGAACTCACCAGGTTTATATTTATTTATATGCTTTTTATTCTGCTTAGAGTATTTTTTTAATTTTTTTTCTAATGGTCAAAATTTCAAGTTTATAAAATAATGAAATTTAATGTATTATTTTATAGGTGGTGGAAGGATTTGGAAGTCCCAACAAACTTTCCTTTTGCTCGAGATAGAATTGTTGAGAGTTACTTTTGGACATTGGGTGCATACTTTGAACCACATTTCGGTGTTGGAAGGAAAATTTTAACTAAAGTAATCGTCATTTCTTCAATTTTAGATGATATATATGATGCCTACGGAACGTTTGAAGAACTCCAAATTTTTACTACGGCAATCCAAAGGTTATTCGAATTAGTTACGGTTCATTATGATTTTATTTTTAAAGTTCAATTTATATGCTAATATAATAAACTTACCTATTTACCTTGTGATTACATTTGAATTTTTTTTTAAAATTATTAATTTGGTTAGAAAAATAGATTTGAAAAATTGGTGTAAAAAGAATGATTTATTAAACATAGAAAATAGAAAATATAAAATACAAAAAGAAGTTTTTGCTTAAATCAAATCATATTCAAAATTAAATTCGCTTTTTTATCTATGATAAGCTTACCGAATTGCAGGTGGGATAGAAGTATGGTTAACGTGCTCCCAAAATACATGAAACATTTTTATATAGCAATGTTAGATGTTTTCGAAGAAATAAGCAAAGAAATAGGCAAGGATGAAAGTTCACTCCACATTCGTACGGCCAGAGAAGGAGTAAACTTTCTTTTTCTTCTTCTATTTTCTTTCCCTCCTTTCTATACATGTATATAAGAGTTCTCATTTTCATTTATTTTTACAGATAAAAAAGTTAGCTCAATCCTACTTTAAAGAAGCTAAATGGTTGAACAAAAAATAAAAACCAAATTTTAATGAGTACATGGAATTGGCGCTGTGTAGTACAGGGTATACCTTCATTATAAGCATTTCATTTCTTGGCATGGGTGACATAGTAACGAACGAGGTACTAGAATGGCTTTCTAGAAGACCTAAAATTGTTAAAGCCTCAGCCGTCATTTGTCGACTCATGGACGACGTCGTTTCCCACAAGGTATATATTGTTTACTATCCTTTAAAAGCAACACAAACAAAGTTATAATTATATGTTGTTCTTTTTAGTTTGAGCAAGAAAGGGAGCATGTTACTTCTGCAGTTGAATGTTACATGGAGCAATATGGTTGTTCAGAGAAAGAAGCTTGTGTTGAACTTCATAAACAAGTGGTTGATGCATGGAAGGACATAAATGAAGCATGTCTTTATCCAATCGATGTTCCAATGCGTATTCTTATGCGTGTGGTGAATCTTTCTAGAGTTATAAACGTGCTTTATTTAGACGAGGATGGATATACAAATGGAAGTGGTAGAACAAAACTTCTTATTGAATCTCTTCTTGTCAACTCAATACCTTGTTGAATATATTTAGCAACAAGAAGCTATGTAAGACCTAAAATTTATGATAAAGTTAAAATGGATAAAACTTGTGTTTTCGGAATATAAAATTTACCTTATTCAATTGCTTTGGTACATTTAGTTTACGTTTTAGATTCTTTAATTTATATATTTTTAGTAATGTTGTATTAGATTTACCATAAAATCAAAATAGTGAAATATTGTAACACTTGTGCTTCCAAGTAAAATAATAAATAAATAAATATAAAAAAAATTCTATTTTCTTTTAATAAATCCCTTCTTCAAATTTCTCTCCCCTAACCTGTATCCCTTTCTCAATTATCTCTCCTCAACCAAGGTCTTATATTAATTTACTTTGAGGGAAAAATCAAATTGTACTTTAATTAGTTAAGCATATTTACGGATAAAGAAGATTTACTCGAAGAGAGATAGATGTCTCAGTTTGTTAAGATATTCTCTTCTTTTATCTTAATTTCATTTTTAGTAAATTTTATCCAATTTTAATTGTTACCATTATTTAAGTTTGAGTTTGCTACTCGTTTAGGTTTGAATTAGAAATTAAATGAGATCCTTAAATTATCAATAGATTAAAATTGGCAAGAGTGCTTGCCAACAATTTTTTTTTATAAAAAAAACACAAAGATAAATAAAATGAAATTGATCCAGAATAACTGATAAGATAAGGAAATCAACTACAAGGGGATAAGATTCGGATTACCTTCTTGATCAAATATCTCAACGCAAGAACACTTCATTGAGATTCGAATCACTTCACAAGCAAGATCGATCATGTCTAGCTTGAATGACTCTTGTTGATCAAATATCTCAAACACTTGTTTGAGATTCGAATCACTCCACAAGCAAGATTGATCATGTCGAGCTTGAATGATTCTACATGCAATCTAAACTACATAGAATTG
>NW_019646432.1:517164-518517 GCF_002806865.2 Cucurbita pepo subsp. pepo
ACAAAATAAAGAAAAAGAAAAAAAAAAACTGACCACCTTCTTTAATCTCTCCGTCCATCCCCTAAAATACCTCCCTCATTATCAATAACTCAGCCAAAAAAAACAAAAAAACAAAAACAGAAAGAAAATATTTATCTGGAGGAAACAGGAAGGAAGGCAGATAATGGATGTCATTTGAAAAGGTTAGCAATTATTTACATCTGAGTTAGAAATTTAGAAATTATCTGTTACAATGATCTGAATTAGAAATTATCTATGTAACGCCTAGGTTATATATAATAATAATAATAATAATAATAATAATAATAATAATAGTAAAATAAAAATAAAAATAAAAGTAAAAAATAAAAAAAATTAACTGACCACCCCTCCTTCAATCTCTCCACCCTACCCTAAAATACCTTATGTCATCAATAATTCTACAAACAAAACAGAAAAAGAAAGAAAAAGATTTTATGGGGAGAAGAAAGGTAGATAGATCTCTGGGAAGAAAGGCCATTTTCTGGGGAGAAGAAAGTCAGATATATTTTCTGGGAGAAAAAAAGGAAGATAATGGAGGGATGATTAGGCAGATAATCGAAGAGAGATGTCATTTTAGAAGGTTAGTAGTCAGATCTACATTTTCCTTTTCTTGTATGGAACGATATTAATATGTTGCAATTATTTAGATCTGAGTTAGAAATGATCATATTTTAACCCAAGAATCAATTAAAATTTGGTAGGGAAAAGAAATGAAAATATTGAAAATAGTCTGTACAATGGGCAGAATTAACAAAAAAAATGATGATTCGTGATATTATTAGGAAAGAAAAGAAAAGAAAATTAAAATGATATTTTTAGGAAAGAAAAGAAAAAATTCAAAATCCTTCATCGAATTAATTAGAATCAGATCTTTACCCAATTATTTAGATTTTAATGAGCAGTTAGAAATCATGTCAGATATTTGAATGAGATCATAGATCTTCTCTTTTATACAATTATTTAGAATTAGATCTCCCCTTCATTTACTAAACTGTTAAAATTGAAGAGGGAAGAAAAGAATTAAACATTAAACAAGAGGTTTGGAAAAAAATTAAATCCAGAGAGGTTTGAAAAGAATTAAACAGAGAGAGTAGGTAAAGAAAATGTAACGACCCTAAATTTCCACATATCTAGAGTCGCCACTAANGTAGGTAAAGAAAATGTAACGACCCTAAATTTCCACATATCTAGAGTCGCCACTAACGTCTCATGCTCATCTCTAATGCAGAATAAAAATCTAAGCATGCTCACCTTTATTAGCGGAAAAATTTAAAACTTCAGAATACATTAAAACATTGGAAAACACTGCCGGACTTACGTGTTTCAAACATC
>NW_019646432.1:520450-521722 GCF_002806865.2 Cucurbita pepo subsp. pepo
TGCGCCAGTGTTGTTTGTTCAGAAGAAAGATGGATTGATGCGTTTGTGCATCGATTACAGAGAGTTAAATAAGAGAACCATAAAGAACAAATACCCTCTGCCTAGAATAGAAGACTTATTCGATCAACTAAGAGAAGCAACGATATTTTCTAAGATAGATCTGCGGTCAGGATATCAGAATAAAGAGTAAAGAAAAAGACGCACCAAAGACAGCATTTAGGAAAGGTATGATCGCTATAAGTTCGTGGTATGTCATTTAGCCTCACCAATGCTCCAGCTGTATTAACGGAGTTAATGAACCGAGTGTTCAAGGACTGTCTAGACACTTTTTTGATCGTGCTCATTGATGACATCCGAGTGTACTCGAAAACAGACTTGGAACACCAGGAACACCTCTAAAAAGTCCTAACCACCCTAAGAGAGAACAAGTTGTATACCAAGTTCTCAAAGTGTGAATTTTGGTTATGATAAGTCTCTTTCCTAGGTCACGTGGCGACAAAGGACGAAGTATATGTAGATGCTACTAAGGTCAAAGCGGTCACGAAATAGGAACGCCAAACTTCGACAACATCAGTACAGAGTTTCTTGAGACTAGTGAGGTACTATCAAAGGTTCATGTAGCACTTCACTAGAATAGCCTCGCCTTTGACACAACTAACGAGAAAAGGGGTACCATTTATATTAAATGATGCTTGTGAGGCAAGCTTCCAAAACCTAAAAGAGAGATTGGTAATCGTCCCGGTATTCACGGTACCCGAGATCTCAGAAGAGTACGTAACTATAATGACGCCTTTGAAGAATGGACAAGGATGTGTGTTAATGCAACACGGTAAAGTTGTTGCATACGCGTCCCGTCAACTAAAAGAATACGAAGATAATTACCCTACCCACGACTTTGAGTTGGCCGTTGTAGTGTTCACGCTGAAATTTGGTGACACTATCTGTATGGAGAGAAAATTCAAAGTTTAACCGACCACAAGATTTTAAATATTTCTTTACCCATAAAGAGTCAAATATGAGACAGAGAAGATGGTTAGAATTGGTGAAGGACTACGATGTAGATATCCAGTATCACCCTAGAAAAGCAAATGTGGTCGCAGACGCTTTGAGTAGAAAGGCGGCCCACTCTTCGGCCCTCATTACGAGGGAAGTAAGGGTACAAAGAAAATTCGAGGGAGCCAACATAGTTGTAGCGACCGAGAGAGTCATAGCACAACTGGCCCGACTTACAGTGCAACCTACACTTTGGCAAAGAATGGTGACCTCCGAACG
>NW_019646432.1:525667-528846 GCF_002806865.2 Cucurbita pepo subsp. pepo
AGAGATATTCTCACCACCGGTGTGACCTAGCTTTAAATTTAAAGGCACAAGTACCGGGACTACCTCAAAGGTAGTCTTGTTGATGAAAACAAAGAGACTAGTCCAACAAGGCGGTTAGACCATATTAGCATGTGTCGTAGACATAAAAGGAAAAGAAAAGACCCTAGAAAATGTGTCCATCGTAAACGAGTTCCCAAATGTGTATCCGGATGACCTACCTGGAATACCCCCTTCTCGAGCGGTCAGCTTCATCATCGAAATCGAGCCGGAAACTGGGCCTATTTCTAAAGCACCCTATTGCATGGCGCTAGCAGAGTTGAAAGAACTCAAGGCGCAATTACAGGACTTACGGGATAAAGGGTTCATTCGACCTAGCATATTTGCCTGGGGTGCGCCAGTGTTGTTTGTTCAGAAGAAAGACGGATCGATGTGTTTGTGCATCGATTACAGAGAGTTAAATAAGAGAACCATAAAGAACAAATACCCTCAGCCTAGAATAGAAGACTTGTTCGATCAACTAAGAGAAGCAACGATATTTTCTAAGATAGATCTGCGGTCAGGTTACCATTAAATAAAGAGTAAAGAAAAAGACGCACCAAAGACAGCATTATAGGACAAGGTATGATCGCTTTAAGTTCGTGGTATGTCATTTGGCCTCACCAATGCTCCAGCTGTGTTAACGGAGTTAATGAACCGAGTGTTTAAGAACTGTCTAGACACTTTTGTGATCGTGCTCATTGATGACATCCTTGTGTACTCGAAAATAAACTTGAAACACCAGGAACACCTCTGAAAAGTCCTAGCCACCCTAAGAGAGAACAAGTTGTATGCAGAATTTTGGTTACGATAAGTCTCTTTCCTAGGATACGTGGCGACCAAGGACGGAGTATCCGTAGATTCTACTAAGATCAAAGTGGTCACAAAGTAGGAACGCCCAACTTCGGTAACATCAAAACAGAGTTTCATGGGACTAGCGAGATACTATCGAAGGTTCGTGTAGGACTTTGCTAAAATAGCCTTGCATTTGGCACAGTTATCGAGAAAAAGGGTACCATTTATATGAAATGATGCTAGTGGGGCAAGCTTCCAGAACCTAATAGAGAGATCGGTAACCGTCCCGGTACTCAAGGTTCCCAATATCTCAGAAGAGTACGTAATCTATAGTGATGCCTTTAAAGAATGGACTAGGATGTATGTTAATGCAACACGGTAAAGTTGTTGCATACGCGTCTCGTCAACTAAAAGAATACGAAGATAATTACCCTACCCATGACCTGGAGTTGGCCGCTGTAGTGTTCACGCTGAAAATTTGGTGACACTACCTGTATGGAGAGAAAATTCAAAGTTTAATCGACCACAAGATTTTAAATATTTCTTCACCCAAAAAGAGTTAAATATGAGACAGAGAAGGTGGTTAGAATTGGTGAAGGACTACGATGTAGATATCCAGTACCACCCTGGAAAAGCAAATGTGGTCGCAGACGCTTTGAGTAGAAAGGAGGCCCAATCTTCAGCCCTCATTACTTGGGAAGTAAGGGTACAAAGAAAATTCGAGGGAGCCAACATAGTTGTAGCGACCGAGAGAGTCATAGCATAACTGGCCCAACTTACAGTGCAACCTACACTTAGGCAAAGAATGGTTACCTCCCAACGAGAGGATCCAAACCTACAGAAAGCCTTAAGCCAGCTAGCTGAGAGTCTAGTAAATGGATTCTCGAAGACCTCAGATGAAGGACTATTGTATCAGGGAAGCCTATACGTCTCGACAATAGAGGAGCTAAGGAAAGAAATACTAACAAAGCTCACACCTCGCCATTTGCCATGCACCAAGGAGGTACTAAGATGTACCAAGATTTAAAACAACACTTCTGGTGGAAGAGCATGAAGAGGGACGTGGCCGAGTTTGTGAGCAAGTGCTTAGTTTGTCAACAAGTGAAAGCTCCTAGATAAAAGGCGGCGGGGTTGTTGCATCCCCTAAGCATACTAGAGTGGAAGTGGGAAAACATAGCAATGGACTTCATAGTAAGATTACCCAAAATGCTTAAAGCCTATACAGTGATCGGGTAGTTGTCGATAGGTTGACCAAGTCGGCACACTTCCTACCTGGGAAAGCTACATATACAGTTGACAATTGGGCACAGCTGTATGTGAAAGAAATAGTAAGACTACATGGAGTCCCAGTGTCTATAGTGTCAGATCGGGACCCACGCTTTACGTCAGCGTTCTAACTCGGACTTCAAAAAGCGCTAGGTACCCGCCTCGACTTTAGTACTACTTTTCACCCCCAAACAGATGGAAATACTAAGCGTTTAAACCAACTTCTAGAGGACATGTTATGCGCTTGCGTACTAGATTTTAAGGAAAGTTGGGATTCCAAACTCCACCTCATGGAATTCTCATATAATAACAACTTCCAGCCACTATTGGTATGACACCGTTTGAGGCCCTGTATGGGAAACGATGTAGGTCCCCACTATGGTGGGACGAAGTAGGCAGAAGAGAGTTAGTAGGACCCGAGCTGGTTCAATTCACCAATGAGGCTGTTCATAAAAATTCGAGCGAGGATGCGTACCGCTAAAATTCGACAGAAAAGCTACGCCGATGTAAGGCGTAGAATCTTAGAGTTTGAGACAAGGGACCTAGTATTCCTCAAGGTGGCACCTATGAAAGGTGTCTTAAGGTTCGGACGTACGGGCAAGTTAAGTCCTAAATTCATTGGATCATTCGAGATTCTCGAGCAGGTCGGTCTAGTAGCGTATAAGTTAGCCCTACCTGCCGCCCTCTCAGGAGTTCATGATGTATTTCACGTGTCGATGCTGAGGAAGTACATTACGGATCCTATCAAGGTAATAGACTATGAACCACTCCAACTTAATGAAGATCTAAGTTACGAGGAAAAAACCAATAAGAATCTTAACGAGAGAAGTAAAAGCATTACGCAACAGAAACATTGCGTTCGTTAAGGTGTTGTGGCTAAATCACCACAATAAAGAGGCCAGTGGGAGAGTGAGGTCGAAATAAGTGGAAAACTCTCCGAACTAGTATAAGAGTTGGAGACTTTCGAGGACGAAAGTTCTTTTTAGGGGTAGATAATGTAACGCCCCGTTAGGTTTAATATATATATGTATTAGAATAAAAATAACAAAATAAAGAAGATGGTTTAATATATATATATATAT
>NW_019646432.1:535316-536282 GCF_002806865.2 Cucurbita pepo subsp. pepo
ATATATATATATAATAAAAAATAAAATAAATTAAAAAAAATTAAAAACTCAGTCGCCGGAAAACCCGTGAGTTTTCCGGCGACCGCCGAGTTTCGCGGAACCCACGCGAAACGACGGCCACAGCACGCCCACCCTCAGCCCACGACACCGAGCATCTTCAGAACACCTGCAAAGGGAGAAAAGAGAGAAAATTTTGAGAAAGAGAGAGAGAGATTTCGGACAAACGTCGGCGAGTGTCCAGTTTCTCCGATGAGCCCTCAAACCACCCTCAAACCGACACCAAACGACCTGTTACCACCATGAGAAGGATCCCTAACGAAAGCACAATAACTCAAGGTGCGTTTTGTGTTATTTCGTCAGCGTCGTCGTCGGTAACCGAGGTCGGAAAATTAGGTTTTCTTAATCGTTCTTAGATGTGTGGCTTTTAGGAGCTTTTACCGCAAAACTCCCAGAAAAGAAAGAAGGACAACGAACAAAGAGGAAAAGGAAAGAAAGAGGACCGAAATCGGCAATGGAAACGCCGCGGGAATGAGAGAGAAAGCTCGCCGGAAAATCGGCCGAAGTCGGGTAAGGAAGACGAGATCCACGGATCCTGGTCAACTCGAACCCAAAACTCGAGAGAGCCAGCCCATTCCTCCCTTGGCCTCTGCCTTCGGCCCAGCCCAACTACAGCGGCCCAAACTTCAAACCAGCCCAGAAGCTACGGTTCAGTTGAACCAACCCAGACTAGACCCACAGTTCAATTGAGCCGGCCTGCAAACCAAACACTTGCGGCCCAGCCCAGTAAGCCGAGGCCCAACAATTAGTCTTGGCCCAGTAGCCTTCCACAGCTCGCGTCCCGAACCACGACCCGACACTATCGCTCGATGTGGCTCTCTCTGCTGCCGCCACGTTCACACAGCGGCACAGGCAGTCCCTCAGCTCAGCTCGGGCTCCCTCCAGTGACGCTCCGGCGGCTCCAGCGGC
>NW_019646433.1:0-1571 GCF_002806865.2 Cucurbita pepo subsp. pepo
AGAACCATTTATGCATCTTGTCTTGCAAAAAAAGTGGTGGATAATTATTATGTGTTTCATAAAATTTTAATTACTAAGAGTATGCTTTGTATTCCTAAATGCTCTATAAAAGACTTGTTTTTTAGAGAATCATATGGTGGTACCTTAATGGGACATCTTAGGATTAATAAAGTTTATAAGATATGGCATAAACACTTTTGTTGGCCGAAGATGAAGCATGTGGCAGATAGATTTATGGATAATGCAAAGCATGCTCCTGACTTATTCTTTAAGAAAGTAGTTTATAGATTTAATACACTTCATTTGCTTCCTATTCCTACTAATTTCCTTCTAATATTTATGTGAGTGGGGGAGGTGAAGGAAAAAAAGGTGATTCAAACATTTCAAAAGGAAGTGAAGGAAAGAAGGTGATGATTTTTTTCTGATTCTCAAGAGGGGGAAGATGATAAGAATCACGGTGTTCCAAAAGATTCAAAAAACTATGTCAACAACAGAATTCGAACCTGGAGAGCTCAATTAATTACAAGTTTGCCGCATTAGCCACTCAAGCACATCAACGTTTATTAGAAAAACTATTTAATTTGATAAATTATGTAAAAGTCAAATGGTCAATTTGAATTATTCTTTGTGGAGATTAAAGGGGATCGGAAATAAATCCCGTCCACAAACATCTTTTGTTGCGAGACTATAAATACCCACAATATGTTATGTAAAAAACAGATTCGTGGATGAATGTAATTCAGATNTTTGTTGCGAGACTATAAATACCCACAATATGTTATGTAAAAAACAGATTCGTGGATGAATGTAATTCAGATCTCAAATTGAGACGTTTCCCTTAGAAATCCGAGCATCATATTTGCCATTTCTAAGTTTCAAGCAATTCTTGTAGTAGAATTGCACCCGAGCCATTCAATCAAGCCTTGATCAAGTTAGATTGTGGAGTGACTCAATTTAGAACAAGGTTTNTGAAGCAACTCCTTATGAGAAATGGAGAGGAAGAAAACCTAATGTAGAGCATTTTAGAGTGTTCAGAAACGTGGCATATGCAAGAAATACAACACCAAATTTAGTCAAATTACAAGACCGAAGTGTGCCAATGATTTTTGTGGGATATGAAGCAGGTTCAAAAGCTTATCGTTTGTATGATCCTAAAGCGAAAAGACTTCAGATTAGCCGAGACGTCAAGTTTCTAGAAGAAGAAGAAGAATATAAATGAGATGTGCAACAATTGGAAGAAAATAAGAAGGAAGGTGGTAAATTCGCTGCTCATTATGATCCACAGGTCTATGTGAATGACGAGGACATTTTAGAAGAGCAGGGCGAATCATCAGGGACTCTATTGGGAGACGATTCATCACCAGCAAATGATTTATCACTACGAGACAATTCATCACCAAGAGACGATTCATACATCTCATCAAGTCCCAGAAAATTTCGATCGTTAAGAGATTTATTCTGATTCTATTGAGTTGGATGAAGAAGCTGGGATGTGTTTTCTTTCACTTGAGGAGCCAAATTCATATATGGAAGCAAGAGATAATGAGAAATGGCAGCAAGCAATGCTAGAA
>NW_019646433.1:7056-21765 GCF_002806865.2 Cucurbita pepo subsp. pepo
AAACTGAACCGTAGACATGCAAAGTGGGTGGAATTTATTGAAACATTTTCGTATGTCATCAAGTATAAGCAAGGTAAGGATAATACAGTAGCTCATGTGTTATCTAAAAGGTATGATCTCTTTACTTCTCTTACTGCAAAAATTCTTGGAGTTGAGCATATTATTGAATTATATAGAGATGACCAAGACTTTAGAACCATTTATGCATCTTGTCTTGCAAAAAAAGTGGTGGATAATTATTATGTGTTTCATAAAATTTTAATTACTAAGAGTATGCTTTGTATTCCTAAATGCTCTATAAAAGACTTGTTTTTTAGAGAATCATATGGTGGTACCTTAATGGGACATCTTAGGATTAATAAAGTTTATAAGATATGGCATAAACACTTTTGTTGGCCGAAGATGAAGCATGTGGCAGATAGATTTATGGATAATGCAAAGCATGCTCCTGACTTATTCTTTAAGAAAGTAGTTTATAGATTTAATACACTTCATTTGCTTCCTATTCCTACTAATTTCCTTCTAATATTTATGTGAGTGGGGGAGGTGAAGGAAAAAAAGGTGATTCAAACATTTCAAAAGGAAGTGAAGGAAAGAAGGTGATGATTTTTTTCTGATTCTCAAGAGGGGGAAGATGATAAGAATCACGGTGTTCCAAAAGATTCAAAAAACTATGTCAACAACAGAATTCGAACCTGGAGAGCTCAATTAATTACAAGTTTGCCGCATTAGCCACTCAAGCACATCAACGTTTATTAGAAAAACTATTTAATTTGATAAATTATGTAAAAGTCAAATGGTCAATTTGAATTATTCTTTGTGGAGATTAAAGGGGATCGGAAATAAATCCCGTCCACAAACATCTTTTGTTGCGAGACTATAAATACCCACAATATGTTATGTAAAAAACAGATTCGTGGATGAATGTAATTCAGATCTCAAATTGAGACGTTTCCCTTAGAAATCCGAGCATCATATTTGCCATTTCTAAGTTTCAAGCAATTCTTGTAGTAGAATTGCACCCGAGCCATTCAATCAAGCCTTGATCAAGTTAGATTGTGGAGTGACTCAATTTAGAACAAGGTTTTCAAATCTTGCTTCTAGATCTTCGATCGTAAGAGGTAATCTAATTCTAGCCTTATCTCTTGGTTGATCCAAATTTTGTATAAGGAGGTGTTAATTACTTTGATTCAAGGGTTCTTGCTTCAACATAAGCTTGGATCGTTGGGCTGAGGATTAGGGTTGCCTTATCAGTTTGGTATCAGAGCAAACTGCTTCACTTGTCGGTTTCACAGCTTTGCTCCTAAACTACTGAACCTCTATTCCCTGGAAAAAAAAAAAAAAAAGGAAAGACTCAACCCAAGCCTCATTATCCTCTCCTTCGCCCCTTTACAGTTCAAGAATCAGAATCAGAGAATGAAAGAAGGGAGACTCAAGATGAATTATCAGACGGAACAGGAAGAGAAGCTCATTCTCCTGAACCTGATGAAACCCTTGAACAAGGTAAAGCTATTTTCATTCTTCTGAACCTGCACCTTCTCTCTCTCCTGAACCGTAACCAACAAGGAAAGACGAAACCTTCAACCTTTGACTCTATGACCTATTTATTCCTTCAAAGACAGTAAAACAAAGACTCAACTAAAGAAGAATCAGTCCTTTATAGTGAAAGAATCAATTAGCTGCTCCGCTTTGAAAGACTGCCCCTCTATTCCCTTGCCTGATTGAAGGAGGTAAAAGTGGCTCTTTCCTTTCCCCGTACTTTGCTTGCTCCTTAACTACTGTACTGAACGAACCTGATTTCACTCTAAAGCAGCTGAGCTTCGAAACCTGTATTCCTTGAACTTGACAGTCGAGCTACTTACTCCTATTGATTCTTTCTCCTTCCCCTTCCGCTATTTACCTTATTCATTCAATCCGGAACCTACCTATTTATTTTGATTCTTCTTCTTTTGAGTCAGGTTTAAGGAAGTCAAGACGAAAGCGAACCCCTGGACTATTCTTCTTTCAGAAGATAAAGCTATTTGTTTGAAGAACCTAAACCATAACCTTCTTTCACTTGATCTGTTCTGTTTGCTCCTTCCCCTGCATTGGACTCCTTGAACTCTTTTCCTCTCCCTTCACTGTAAAGCCGAAAAAGGAATTAGACAGAACTCAATCACTTGTCCCTTCTTGACCTCAACCACTCGGTAATAACTAGGTGCTTGTTTTCATCTTTTTCCCTGGCCTGTACTTTACTTACGGTCTCTCATCTATTCTTTCATTAAGGAAGTTAAGACTCAACACGAAAGACTCAAGGAAGAGAGTTTACGAACTGAACCTGATTGAACAGTAAGACTGAAGATTCATTCCACTTTTGAAAGACTAAAGCAAGACAAGATTCATTCTCCTTCCCCTCTATTCCCTGAAAGAAAAAGAGAAAGACTGAAGCAAGACAAGATTCATGGGACTGATTGAACTCGATAAAATCAATCACTTGAAGAACCTTTAGAGTTAACTCAATTCATTAGCTGCTTTGAAAGACGAAAGAAGATGTGAAAGGGTGGGTAAGACTAAACAGTGAAAGAAAGAAGGGGGAGAGTCAATTCCTTGCAGCTCCCGTCCCGCTCCTCTTCTTGTTACAATTCAATTAGAACTAGAAGGAAAAGAGAATGAATTGATTGAAGAATGAAAGAGAAAGAAGCTCCTTCCCCCCTATACGCTATTTATTCTTTCACTCGGGTGGGTTTTACTAGGTAAGCTGGATGAGAAGAGGGTCAAGCTCCTTCACCTTCAAACACTACTCGGTAAAGCTAGAAGAAGAACCTGCCTGCGGAACCTTTAGAGAACTCAATCAGGGAGAGGAAAGAGACTAAACTACTGAACCTACTTATTAATGATCCGAAACAGGAAGGAAAGAAAGAGAAATAAGCTCCTTCCCCCCTATACGCTATTTATTCCCTGACCGGTAAGATGAAACTAAAGATGAATTATATCCTTGACAATTCTAGAATAAATTCAGGAGTTAGCTGCTTTTCAAGACGAAACTCTCAAGAAATAATAAGTAGTCTTTCTCCTGTTCCTATTCTTTTGATATTGATTCTCAAATGAAAGATTCATTCTCATTCACCAATATTACCAGAAGTTATTGTGAGTTATTCAAAGACTGGGTAAAGCCGCTAATGAATTGACTCTCTCGCTCAGATTGAACCTATTGATGGATTCTTTCACCTTCCCCTGATTTCTGCTATGGATTCTTGAACTGTAAACTCATTCACCTTCACTCCTTTCCTTTACCTATTCCTATTTCTTCTTTCACTTGGTCAAGTGACTAATTCATTTCCTCTCCCTGAACCTGCTGATTGAACTGTAACCAAAGACTCCTTATTAATGAGAGTCAACCTTAATCCTTTTCCTGATTGAACTGTAAGAGAAGGTGAAGCTCAATCACTGGAACTAGATGGAACTCCTGAACCTCGGGCTCCCCTTTCTTTATTATTTCATTTAACTCTTTTACATAGGCTTGGATGGATGATAATCTCTCTCCTTCAATCTTTCTTTCACTCCGTAACCTCTATTCCCTGACCTTGCCGAGCTAGCTTTGTTTTATTCCCTTCTTTCTCTCGATAAATGGGTGAAGTAGCTAATTCATTTTCGCTCTCTCCCTTCTTGAACTGTAAAAGAGAGAGTCAGTTAGAAAGAATGTATTTGTCTCGAGCTTCTTGAACTCGGTAAAGCAACTGGTTGAGATTCCCTTCCTTATTTTACTGGGGTTGGTTGAACTATTCTTGAACTCGGGAAAGCATACTCAATTCATTTATTCGACTGTAAGAAAGATTAATTCAACTCAATTCCTTGCAGCTGCTTAATTACCGGAACCAGATAGAATTGTAAAGTGGCTGAGCTCCAGAACCTATCGGTCTCATGGCCAAGCTCCTTTTCTTTTCCGATATGACCTTAAGTTCTTGTTCATTTCCTCTCCCCTCACCTTTAATGAGACTGAACGGTAAACTAAGACTCAACTCAAGATGAATGAGACAGATTAGATTGAACAGTAAGAAAAGAAGAAGAAGAAAGATTAATGATCGATCCTTTACTATGTTTGAATAAATTCAGGAGTTAGTTAGTAGCTTGACAGGAGAGGAAAGCCGAAACTCAAGATGAATGAGACAGAACCGAAATCTGCCCCTTCTTTATGAACTGTAAACTAAGATGAAAGATTCCTTCTCCCTCCTGAACTCCTTAACCGATATTCCCTTCCCAGATTGAACAGTAAACAAGGGAAAGCATATGAAATGAATTTACTGTATTAAACAGGAAAGATTCATTCGACTCAATCAACCTTTAATGAGACTGAACAGTAAGGAAAGAAAAGAGATAGTTCAACCGGAACCTTTATCAATCTTCTTCACCTAAACCGGAACCCTACCATCTGTTATTGCGCATTAAGGAAGGAAAGACTCAACTCAAGATTCTAGAGAGTGAACTGGCAGTCAAGACTCAAGCAACATTAATGAGAGAGCCAGAACAGGAAGTCAAGCAAGACTCAACCCTTTCCCTTTTCCTTCTTTCACCCGGTAAACTGAATCACTACTTCACTTGATTGAACCTATACAGTGTTTGAAGGGAAGTGTTGAAAGGAAAGACTCAACTCAAGATTCATTCTCTCTCCTTCACAGGCTAGATGATCATTAGGTTAAGCTCAATCACCATACCCTATTTCTTCTTTAACTTCTTTTTCTCCTCAACTCCTTATGAATGAGACGGAACAGGACTATTACTTCTTTTCTTCACCTGCCCCTATTTCTTATTGATCTTCTCCTTCACTGCTAAACTACTTCCCTTCCCTGATTGAAGGAGGTAAAGCTGCTAATTTATTTCCTCTCCTGTCTGTAAACAAAGACTAAAGATTCGAGAGAGTTTATGAACTTAACTCCTTTTCTTTTCCTCTATTCCCTGAACTACTTAACCTATCGGTCTCATTGCTTCGCTCAATCACCTGTCCTTTCCAGTCGGTAAAAGAGAAAGTCGAAACCTGAACCCTTTTCTTTCCTCTATCTATTCCCCCTTGCCTTATTTATTGAGGTAAAGCAGCTTGCTTGGCTGCTTTCTGTCTTAGCCTTTCTTTTCTAGCTTTAGCTTTGTTTAGTTTTATTCCCTTCTTTCACTGGGGTTGAACTATTCTTTCTTTCTTTCTCTTCTCCTGAACCTCTCGCGGATCGGATTGAAGAGTAAACTGATTGTCCTCTCCCTATTTTTTAGGCCATTTCTAATTGAGGTAATTCGGAAGGAAAGAGAGAGACCTCACTCCTCTCCCTTTGTTTGACTCTATTCCCTTCCCGAATTGAACTGTAAACCCATGAACTGGAACTTGATGAAACTCTTTTACTTACTCTCCTGTCAAAGAAGAAGAAAGATTAATGAGAGTGAACCTCTATTCCTGTCAATGATTGTTTTCTTTTAAACTCGCATATGAAATGCATTCCTTCTCTTCTTCCTTCTTGAACTCTGGAACAGTAAACTAAGATGAAACTCAAGATTAATGAGCGTGAACCTATTTATTCTACCTCGTAAACAAGGAAAGACTAAACAAATGAAAGAAAGAGACAGTACATAACTACTGAACCGGAACAAAGAAGGGAGAGGAAATGAATTAGCTACTGACCTGAACCGATATTACCGGATTGACCTGTAAAGAAGGGAAACAACTGGAGATTACCGGATTGAACAGTAAAGAAGGGAAACTGGAGGATCCACTCCTGAACCAGATTGAACTTCTCTTTCTCCGGAACCTGAAAGCAAGTCAAGACGAAAAGATGAATGAGACTTCGCTCGCATATTCAATCCTGTCCCTGATTGTCCCTATTTATTCTTGACTTTAACTATAATGTAAACTAAGCCGAAAGAGAAACCCGTCACCTCTATTCCCTAAACTAAACTACTGAACGAACCAGGTAAAGCATATGAACCAAATTGAACTCGGGAAATCATATGAAATGAATTGACTCCCCCCTCCCCGAACTGTAAACTAATGAACCTCTATTACATTACCAAAAGTTATTGTTCGTTCGTTATGAGACTTAACTACTGAACCTTATATGCTATTACCTTCTTTCATTCAATCTGGAACTGGAGAGTAAAGAAAAGCAAAGAGATAGTTCAACCGGAACCCTCTTTCACTCTTTCCCTCGGTAAAGCTAAATTCATTCATTCTATCCTAAATCTGAACAGAATGCAAGAAGAATCAGACACTCTTTCACTCGGTAAAACTAAATTCATTCAATCCTCTCCCTATCGGTCGAGCGGCTTTGCTCCTGAACCGAAAGTCAAGACTGAAGCAAGACAAGATGAATTTGAAACATTAATGATCCGGAACTACTTACCTGATTGAAGAGGGTAAACTGGACGACTATTCTTCTTTTCCTCTATGACCTTCCCTACACTTTCCAAGAGAGTAAATCAAAGGGAATTAAAAGACTCAAGCAAGAAAGATTAATGAGACAGAACTGAACTCCTGTTCCTATTCTCTCGTGAACCTCTATTCTCTGAGCTACTTCATTCCCTTCGCTCCTGAACCTCTACAACTCGGTCTCACAGCTTCGCTTCTTTGACTATCCTTTAGAGCCGGGAAAAGAGATGAATTTTGACTGCAGATATATATACTAAACCAGGAAGGAAAGACTGAAGCAAGACAATGTGTTCTGTTCTTTAAGTCATGTTTGATTCATTCTCCTTTACTGTGTTTGAAGGGAAGTGTTGAAAGGAAAGACGAGACTCTCGATGAATGAGAGAGAACTCAATCACAAGGTAAGGTAAACTAGGTAAGCTGGATAAAAGGGCAAGCTCTGGAACTAGATTGAACTCTTTGACTCACCGACGAAAGAAAGATTCATTTACCTATTGATTGAAACACTGATTTTCTCATTCACCGAATTGGAACATTGAACTCGGTCTCTTCTCGCTACTTACTCCTGTTCCTATTCTCTCTATTCTATTACCTGATTGAGCCTATTTATTCTAACACTCTGTCTTCGTCTTCGCTCCTTATACTCTATTACCGGATTGAACTGTAGAAGAAAGATTAATGTTTACTCCGGAACCTATTGATTGATTCTTTCTCTTTTTCTTTTCCTCTCCCGTAAGAAAGATGAATGAAACTCAACTTTAAACCATTTCCTATTTCTTCTTTCTCTTCTCTTATCTTGAACTCGGTAACTAAATAGGCTTCGATTACCTATGGGTCTCACAGCTTGCTTCGCCTGAACCAGATTGAACTCTTTGACTCTCCTGTACTAAAGGAGGACGAAAGAAAGATGAATGAAGTAGCTCTTTGATTGAACGAACTGTAAACACTCCTTATGAATGAGACTCAACCAACCTATTCTAACGTCTCAACCAACCACCTATTCTAACGACTCAACCAACCTATCTATTATAATTCTATTGATCTCACTCCTGAACCTCTACAACTCGGTTTCACAATTTCATTGCCTACCCCTCTATGACCATCAGTTATGGTTCTTTATTCTATTCTTTCACTGTAACAAAAGACGAACCGACAGATTAATGAGACTTTCCATCGGTAAATAGGTAAAAGCCAAAGAGAAAGGAAAGACTAAAGCACGACAAGATGAATGAAATCCTTTACAGGAGAGCAGCGTGTTAGTTTATTTAATCTTGTATTAACCATAATTCATTTGTATTTACTATTTGTATTTCAAATTATGTCAGTTGAGGGAAGTTATTAGCTGTTAAGGGTAGTTATTAGCGGTTAGTGTGACTATTCTGTCTATATATGTATTGTGTAACAAGTTGAATAATGAGTAAGTTGGTTTATTGCCTCTCTTAGTTGTATGAGTGTTTTCTAACAGAGCGAAGCAGCTCCACGAGAAGAGGCGCGAATTTGCTCGACTGTAAAGGGGAGGAAAAGGAGTTTCTTTCAGAAGAAGGATTCATGATCGTGAACTACCTCACCTTCACCGGAACCAGAACCTATTTATTCTTTCTCCTTCACTTATTGGTCTCACTGCGTCTCTCCTTCGGCTCTAAACTAGTTGGTTCTTTCTCCTCTTTATTCTTACGAGGTAATTTGGAAGTCAAGACTGAACTCTTCTCTTTCTCCTTATTAATCAAGTGTTGAAAGACTCAACTCTCGCTCGATTCATTCTCCGAAATAGGAAGTCAAGCCGAAACAAGAAGAAATGAATTAGCTTAGCTGCTAGACGAAACTAAAGATGAATGAGAGTGAACTGAACTCCTGCACCTATCAGTTTGTTTGCTCCTTCCCCTATCAGTCTGTTTGTTACAATTAAAAATAGTAGAAAGAAGAAGAAGATATTCCAGGAGAGTCAATTCATTAAAGAAGGAACCAAAACCGGAACCAAAACCGGAACATGAATCAGAATCAGAGAAAGCAAGACAAGAGGAATGATCAATAACTACTGAACCTTAACCTGAACCAATATTCCCTCTATTTATTTCCCTTAATGAAATTCGTAACCTATTGAGAAAGAAGAATCAGATATTCCTGTCAAGTAAATGAATGAAAGAAGGAACTAGAACCGGAACCGCCTCTATGACCTGAGCTACTGAACCTCGGGCTTCTCTTTCTTTATTCAAAGACTATAAACGAGGTAAACTCCTTCATTAGCTACTGAACCTATTCATTGTCTATCTCTTCTCTGTTCTTTCCCTAATTGTCTTTAACTGATCTTTCTCTTTCTTGAGATTATGAGTTATTCAAGAGGTAAAGAAGCAAATCTGATTCACTGACTGTCCCTGAACCCTCAAACACAAGGTCAAATCAAAAGGCTGGAAGAGAATGTGGCTTCTTCCTGTCCCTCTTTATTCTTGAACTATTCTTGATAAAGAAGGTAAAGCATATTCATGATCCTGAACTCGCCTATGGAATCCGATTCATTCTTTCTCTTCTCCTTTCTTTCTTGCTGGTTTGGAACGGAAGGAATTGGCTGGCTGGCTTGCTTGCTCGGGCTCCCGCCCCTTCCCCTCAGCCGGCTTCTTTCTCTGATCTTGATCCTGAACTATTGAACCTTTCCAGCCGAGTCAATTAATCAGGGGGATTCATTGGACTTCTTTCACTCTTTCACAAGGTAATTTGGAAGTCAAGACTCTTCTCTTGATTCATTCTTGTTCACCTTTACATGAGAGTAAATTTAAGCGAAAACTATTCTATTGCCGGAACCAAAGACTCTATGACCTTGCTCGCCTTATTAAAGGAGGTGTAAAAGTAGTTCTTTCCTGAACCTCTCTCTCCTTCACCTATTTCTTGAACCTCTTTTGTAACCTCGGTCTCAGCTCAGAATGGAATTGCCTTCCTTCCCCTTTTCTCCTTTATTCCCTTGCCTTCTTTAACTAACTACTAACTCAGTAAAGCTACTTGCTTTGCTCCCTTCTTGAACTCAATCTTCATCTTCTCTCCTTCTTTGTTAGAATTCTCAATTGAAAGAAAGAAAGATTCATTACTGATAGTGAACGAACTTCACTCCTCTCCGGTCTCATGGCCAAGCTCCTTTTCTTTCCTTTTCCTTCTGGACTGGTAAACAAGGTCTCACTGCTTGCTTCGCACCTTTCCTCTTCATTCTCCTTAACTCAATCACTTCCTTTTCTCATATTTATTCATTCGAGTTGACTGTCAAACTCAACAAAGAAAGGAGGATAGTAGGATTTAAGGAAGGGAAATAAGGTAGACTAAAGATGATTTATCCTTAACTGCTGAATCGGAACCCATTTATTCTTTCATTCAATCCTTCCCCTATGTCTCGAAAGTCAAGACGAAAGCAAGACAAGATGAGACTGAACCTATCCGAGTTTACAGTGAAAGAAGGGAGAGGAAATGAAAGCAAAAACTAGTACTACTCCAGAACCGTAACCTTTGACTCTATGACCTGACCCGAACTACTCTATTCCCTTTTTTATTAAACTCGGTCTGTTCTGTTCTTTCCTTCACCAGATTGAACTGTAAAGTTGCTTCACTCAATCCCCTGAACCTTCAAAGACTGTAACCTCATTCACCTCTATTCCCTGAACCTATCTACTCTACCCTTTAACTGTTCAATTAGTAACTTTAAGTCAAGAGATGCGACTGAACCGAGTTTATTGTTCTAGAAGGGAGAGACTGAACCAGAACCTGATTTCATTCATGAATCTCGTAAACAAGGGTTTAACTATTTGAGAACAAGAGAAAGCAATTTTACGGCCTCTTTCCCCTTATTCTGTTCCTATTCAATCCTGAACCTCTACAGCAGGGTCTCATTGGTTCTTGAGACAGACCCGGAAGGAGAAGCTCATGAACCTATCCTTGAACAAGTCAAGATGAAAGAAGGATTAATGAGAGTTAACTGGAAGTAAAGACAAAAGCAAGATGAATGAGACGAAATGAAAGCAAGATTCATTCTCCTTACTTAACTCCTATTCATTCTAGAACGAGGGATGAACTATGTCTTCCCTTTTCAAAGATTGTAAAGTTCGCTACTGATCTTTCTCTTTTCTTTTTCGATATGTCTGACCCTGACCTTCTTGCTGCTTAACTCCTTAGCTGCTTTTCCAGACAAAACTCAAGACTCAACGCTGAATGAGACAGAACTACTTACTGATGAACCTATTCCTATTTATTCTTTCTCCATATTAAAGGAGGTAAACAGGAAGGAGGATGATTCTTTGACTCAGTCTTTATCTTCCCCTGAACCAGATTAGATTGAACAGTAAGAAGAAGAAACCTGTCCCTATTGATGATTCTTAAACGACGTAAAGTAAAGCTCTTAAAGAAAGAGGTAAAGCTCTTATCTTAAAGTGAGTTTGCTTATTGGGGTTGGTTGAACTATTTCTTCTTTCTCCGGAACCTGACCCTGAACTCCTAAACTCTGTAACCTTTACCTTTGATTAATGATCAATCACTTGTCCCTATTTATTCATGAACAATAAACAAAGACTGAAGCAAGAGAAGACAAGATTCATTCTCCGATTCCTTCTTAACAGTAACCTCGGGAAAGCATATGAAATTCATGAGACAGAACTCCGTAACCTATTGATTGATTCTTGATCCGGAACCGGAAGAGAAGCTCCTTCCCCTTCACCTCGTAAACTCGGTTGAATAATTCCATTGCCTGCCCCTCTTCAATAAATGAAAGGATGGTTGCTTCGCTCCTCTCACTACTTACTCATTCAGCTTTGACTCCTCCTGAAAACTGATTGAATTCAGTGATTGTTTGTTATTCGAAGGAAGTGATTGTTCAAGGTAAACTCCTTCAAACACTCTTTTACTCAGTAAATAGAATAGAAAGATTAATGAGATTGATTAATTAACCGACACCCTTTTCCTGATTGAACTACTTAACTGCTAAAGGAACCTGATTTCACTCTTTTACTCCCCTACTTGTAAGAGTCATTCTCCTGAACAGGAAGGCAAGACTTCAGCCAGATGAATTCTCCTCAATTTCTTGCAGCTCAATCACTTATTGATTCAAACACTGATCTTTCTCGTCTCCCTACTTACTCCGTAACCTTATACTTCTTTCACTCTTAAGGTAAAGCAGCTTAGCTTAGCTTCTCTCCTTCACTTAGCTTCTCTCCTGAACTTAGCTTCTCCTCCTTAATTTCTTGATTGCTTGCTATCTTGCTTGCAGGGTTGGAAGGAATTGGCTAGCTTGCTTTCACTCTTGAACCTTTATAGTCGGTAAAGCGCTACTACTTAACTCCTGAACCGTAAAGAACCTGAACCTAAACCGTAACCAGATTTCACTCCTCTCCCTCTCGGTCGAGCAGCTTCGCTCCTTTACCTTTTCTTTCCTCTATCCCCTATTCATTCCTTATTCCCTATATTTCTTGCCTATTTATTCTTTTCTTGAATGAACCGTAAACACTCAACTCTCGATGCCTGAGACGTAACAGGCAGGAAGGAAAGCCGAAACAAACATTCAGGATCCTTAACTCCTTCCTTTAATTTATTGATTCATGAGGTAAAGCATATTCAACAATTCATTCTTGTTCACTGTAAAGTGGCTTCATTCGCCCACCCATTACTATTGGTCTAAGAGCCAAGCTCCGATGCATTCTCCTTAGCTTAGCTACTGAACTCCGGCTCCGGAACACCTATCTATTCTAATTCTCATCCTTTCCTGGAGAGAAAGAAACAAAGTACGGGAGAGAAACATAAATAGAAACAAAGAAGAAAGATTAATTAGACTTGACATGAGAACCACTTACTCATTCACCTGATTGAACAACAAGGTAAGTTAAGTAAAGACAAACTTGCCAAGAGAACCACTTACTCATTCATTCACCTAATTGAACAAGGTAAGTAAAGACAGACTTGCTAGGAGAACCACTTACTCCTGAACCGGATGGAACAAGGTAACAAGGTAAGTCCAGATGGAACAAGGTAACAAGGTAAGTAAAGACAAGACAGACTATTTCTTCTTTCTCTTCTACTAAAAGGCTTTCCCTCTTCTCCTCTCCCTATCGATAAAGCAATTCTATTTCCTTAACCTCTATTCCCTTTAGAGAACCTATTTACTTTACCTTCAATCCTCTAAAGCAAGACAAGTAACCAAAGAGAAAGCAAGATGAATTATAGGAAAGAAGGTCAAGCTAACCTCTAGAGAAAGCAAGACAACAAGATTCATTACATACAGGAAGGTCAAGCTCATTAACCTTTATTCCCAGAAGAAATACAATAAAACAATATTGATTTATCTTCCTGGACCTTATACGATATTTCTTAATTGAAACAGACGAAAGAAAGAAGAATTAGAGTGAACTATCAGACTCAACCTCAAGCTCCTATTGAACTCATTAGACTGATCCTACTTCTTTCACTAAAGATTTTAAGAAAGAAAGATTAGAATAGATTGAAAATGATTCAGTTAATTGCATAAACATTTCTAATGAAAGAAATGAAAATCAGATTCGATTGAAAATGGCCAGTACAATAAGGAATTAAAAAAAATGATGGTTCCTAATATTTTTAAGGAAAGAAAAGAAAATAAAATCAATATTTTTAGGAAAGAAAAGAAAATCAGATTCCATAAGAGAGTAGATGAACGAGTGACAGAGGTAAGTGGAAAATATGAGAAAATTGTTATGATTTGTACCCATTAAATATAATATTATTAGAAACCATATTTAGATGGAATGATCTAAGTAGTATGAAGTTTATTACCCAATACAATTTAGAAACAATGAAAACATGGAATTCGATTTTTCACTGAGACCGTTTTAGAGTCGTATTTCACATTGTTAGTTGGATTATTAATTAAAATGTGAAGGTGACGAACGGTGCGATATGAAGCAAACTCCAGCAATCTTTGGAGCAGCTCCCGAGGAACGGGAGCTTACGTTAATTAAATTAGGGAATACTTCGGCTATGGCCAACCAGGTAAGTGGCCTTACTATTGGATAGGCTAAAAATTGTATGAGTTACGATGATGTATGAACTATATCGTACGATGCGGTATATGAGTTATGATGATGTATGAGTTATGATGATGTGTGAAATACGATACTTGATGATGTGCTCAGTATATATATATTTTGATGAATGTCGTACTTGATATGTTTGGTGCACTTTGTGGCAATATGATGAGTATGATGATTGCGNTTATCTCTGATTTCTTTATTAACCTGAACCTTCTTTGTAAAGCTCCTGAACCGTAACCAGATGGAACTGTAAACGCCTGAACCTTTCTCTCCTTCGCGCCTGAACTATAGTATTCTTTCCCTCGGTAAACTCATGAACCTATTCTATTGGCCGGTCTCTCATCTGTTCTTTCCTTTTCCTTATTCTGTTTCGTAAGGTTTAAGGAAAGAAAGATTCATGATGGGAATATAACTATACTAAGTAAGCAGTGTTCAGTTATTGCATTCATCAAGTCAAGCCGAAACTCAAGATGAAAGGTCAAGCTCAATCACTACTGAACGAACTGAACTCCTGAACTCAATCACCTATTTATGAATGAACTGTAAACGAAGAAGAAGCCTGAACCTCTGCTTCTCTCTCCCTCCTTCGGTCTCTCTCTTTTCTGTGTGTTCTTTCTTGATCCTCTTTATTTATTCCCTCGGTAAACTCATGCTATTCTATTGGTCTTACAATTCCATTGCCTTAACTACAACTCGGTAAAATGTGCTGGGCTGGATGAGAAGCTATATGATCTAAAGGTCAAGCTCAACCACCTATCGGTTTCATTGCAGAGCTCCTTCGCCCTATTGGTCTCACAGCTTTCGCTCCCCTCCCTCTTGGTCGAGCTTTTGAACTCCTTCCCCGAAACCCTCTTGATCTGATCCTTCCCCTCTCCACTTCGTTGTAGTCTCACTGCTGGCTTCGTACCTTTCCTCCCTCCTCTCCTTTACTTACAGTTGAGTCAATGAAATCCTCTTTCTCGTCTGACTGCTTGCTTGGCTCCTGAACCTTTTTACCTCGGTGAATAAGAATCAAAGAGAAATGAAAGCGAAACCGAGTACAACTCCGAAACTTTACATGAGAGGAAATGAATGAAATCCTCCCTTTTCGAGTCGAGCTGCTTTACTTCATAGTGTTTAGAATCAAACTTAACTGCTCAATCACCTATTGATTCTCGAACTGTAAACTCTTTCACTGATCTTGATCCTTATTCGAGTGAGTCAGGGGGAAGATGAAAGATTAATTGGAACTCAATCACTACTACTAAGCTAAGCCTTTACTTACCTATTTATTCACTGTAAACAAGGTCTTACTACTTC
>NW_019646433.1:21955-27810 GCF_002806865.2 Cucurbita pepo subsp. pepo
GAGGCCACCCCTAAGATGATTAGAGATAGGTCTCTAAATCATGATTGCATGTGTTTGCATTTGCATGGCCCCTATAGTGGGGCCACTTACTGAGTATTCTTTGAAATACTCAGGCTGTGTGCCACATCATTTTTCAGGTAAAGGCAAGGTGCACTTGTACGGAGGACGGCGGCATCGCGAGCAGAGACTGTGGCACGTGCATAGGGTAGATTCATATTTAAATTTCTAGTCTTAAGTTTACGTTATCAATTATGTTCATGTAAGAGTTATATTTCTGCATTATAGATGAGCATGAGACGTTAGTAGCGACTCTGAGTATGTGGAAATTTAGGGTCATTACAGTTGGTATCAGAGCTCTAGGTTTTAGATTCTGTAGACTAGCCTACAATGGAGGCTTGGCACGTTCCATGGTCCCAACGTCGATGCCCCGTCACCGTCAGGTACGCCTTGCACATGATAAGAAAAGAGAAACGTTTTCAAACTCGCATGCATTTTTATGTTAATATTACTGAAATTGTTGTGATATTTCACGTATTTTTTTAAGAGCATGATGTGATGTGTTGCATGCTGAGTGATATTGTTTGCAATATTATGTGAACTTAGTAGATGTGATGCATAGCATAATTTCATAGGTAATGAGACTTAGACTTAAGAGATGTTATCTTGGTTTCTAGAACCATGCTGCCTAGACCATGCGAAAGAGTAAGACGAGGAAGGGGACGATCTCCTGTTAGAGATAGAGGATGAGGTGTAGCTAAAGTGAGCCCACCTCGAGAGGGATCAGAGACAGGGTTTGAATTAGAACCCTTATTGTATGTATGGTAGGCAAGCAGCCCTGAGAGGGTAGACGTAGTAACTAAGGATAGAGTAAAGAATGACCAAGCAATAGTAGCCGACCAAACTCTAAGCGTAGTCCTAATAATAGTAAAGATGACCGACTTCGACGTAGTACTAGGCATGGATTGACTAGTTGCAAACCATGCTATTATAGAATGTCGCAAAAAAAAAGTGATATTCTCACCATCGGTGGGACCTAGCTTTAAATACCGGGGCTACCCCAAAGGTAGTCTCGATGATGAAAGCAAAGAGATTAGTCCAACTCTTTTCCTCTTATGTCTACGACACATGCTAACATAGTCCAACAAGGCGGTTGGACTATGTTAGCATGTGTCGTAGACATAAGAGGAAAAGAAAAGACCCTAGAAAACGTGTCCATCGTAAACGAGTTCCCAAATGTGTATCCGGATGACCTACCTAGAATACCCCCTTTCCAAGCGGTCGACTTCATCATCAAACTCGAGCCGGGAACTGGGCCTATTTCTAAAGCACCCTATCACATGGCGCTAGCAGAGTTGAAAGAACTCAAGGCGCAATTACAAGACTTATGGGATAATGGGTTCATTCGACCTAACAAATTCCCCTGGGGTGCGCCAGTGTTGTTTGTTCAGAAGAAAGATGGATCGATGCATTTGTGCATCGATTACAGAGAGTTAAATAAGATAACCATAAAGAATAAATACCCCCTTCTTAGAATAGAAGACTTATTCGATCAACTAAGAGAAGCAACAATATTTTCTAAGATAGATCTGCGGTCAGGTTACCATTAAATAAAGAGTAAAGAAAAAGACGCACCAAAGACAGCATTTAGGACAAGGTATGATCTTTACAATTTCGTGGTGATGTCATTTGGCCTCACCAATGCTTCGGTTGTGTTAATGGAGTTAATGAACCAAGTGTTCAAGGACTGTCTAGACACTTTTGTGATCGTGCTCATTGATGACATCCTAGTGTACTCGAAAACAGACTTGGAACACCAGGAACAACTCTGAAAAGTCCTAGCCACCCTAAGAGAGAACAAGTTGTATGTCAAGTTCTCAAAGTGTGAATTTTGGTTACGATAAGTTTCTTTCCTAAGATACGTGGCGACAAAGGATGGAGTATCCGTAGATCCTACTAAGATCAAAGCGGTCACGAAGTAGGAACGCCCAACTTCGGTAACATCAGTACAAAGTTTCTTGGACTAGCGAGATACTATCGAAGGTTTGTGTAGGACTTCGCTAGAATTGCCTCGCCTTTGACACAACTAATGAGAAAAGGGGTACCATTTATATGAAATGATGCTTGTGAGGCAAGCTTCCAAAACCTAAAAGAGAGATTGGTAACCGTCCCAGTACTCATGGTACCCGAGATCTTAGAAGAGTACATAATCTATAGTGACGCCTTTAAAGAATGGACTAGGATGTGTGTTAATGCAACACGGTAAAGTTGTTGCATACGCGTCCCGTCAACTAAAAGAATATGAAGATCATTACCCTACACGACCTAGAGTTGGCCGCTGTAGTGTTCACGCTGAAAATTTGGTGACACTACCTGTATGGAGAGAAAATTCAAAGCTTAACCGACCACAAGATTTTAAATATTTCTTCACCTAGAAATAGTCAAATATGAGGCAAAGAAGGTGGTTAGAATTGGTGAAAGACTACGATGTAGGTATCCAATACCACCCTAGAAAAGCAAATGTGGTTGTAGACGCTTTGAGTAGAAAGGCGGCCCACTCTTTAGCTCTCATTACGAGGGAAGTAAGGGTACAAATAAAATTTGAGGGAGCCAACATAGTTGTAGCGACCGAGAGAGTCATGGCACAACTGGCCCGACTTACCGTGCAACCTACACTTAGGCAAAGAATTGTTACCTCCCAACGAGAGGATCCAAACCTACAGAAAGTCTTAAGCCAGCTAGCTGAGAGTCTAGTAAATGGATTTTCGAAGACCTCAGATGAAGGGCTATTGTATCAGGGACGCCTATATGTCTCGACAATAGAGGAGCTAAGGAAAGAAATATTAACGAAGCTCACAACTCACCATTGCCATGCACCCAGGAGGTACTAAGATGTACCAAGATTTAAAACAACACTTCTAGTGGAAGAGCATGAAGAGGGACGTGGCCGAGTTTGTGAGCAAGTACTTAGTTTGTCAACAAGTGAAAGCTCCTAGACAAAAGGCGGCGGGGTTGTTGCAGCCCCTAAGCATACTAGAGTGGAAGTGGGAAAACATAGCAATGGACTACATATTAGGATTACCCAAAACGCTTAAAGGCTATACAATGATCGGGTAGTTGTCGAAGGGTTGACCAAGTCGGCACACTTCCTACCTGGGAAAGCTACATATACAGTTGACAATTGGGCACAGCTGTATGTGAAAGAAATAGTAAGACTACATGGAGTCCCAGTATCTATAGTGTCAGATCGGGACCCACGCTTTACGTCAGCGTTCTAGCTCGGACTTCAAAAAGCATTAGGTACCCGCCTCAACTTTAGTACCGCTTTCCACCCCCAAATAGATGGACATACAGAGCGTTTAAACCAACTTCTAGAGGACATGTTACGCGCTTGCGTACTAGATTTTAAGGGAAGTTGGGATTCCAAACTCCACCTCATGGAATTCTCGTACAATAACAGCTTCCAAGCAACTATTGGAATTGCACCGTTTGAGGCCCTGTACGGGAAACGGTATATGTCCCCACTATGCTGGGACGAAGTAAGCGAGAGAGAGCTAGTAGGACCCGAGCTGGTTCGACTCACCAATGAGGCTGTTTAGAAAATTCGAGCGAGGATGCGTACCACTCAAAGAAGACAGAAAAGCTACGCCGAGGTAAGGCGTAGAAGCTTGGAGTTTGAGATAGGGGACCCAGTATTCCTCAAGGTGGCACCTATGAAAGGTGTGTTAAGATTCGGACGTAAGGGCAAGTTAAGTCCTAGATTCATTGGACCATTCGAGATTCTAGAGCGAGTTGGTCCAGTAGCGTATAAGTTAGCCCTACCTCTAGCCCACTTAGGAGTACACGACGCATTTCATGTGTCGATGTTGAGGAAGTACATTATGGACCCTATCCATGCAATAGACTATGAACCACTCCAACTCAATGAAGATCTGAGTTATGAGGAAAAACCAATAAGAATCTTAACAAGAGAAGTAAAACAGTTATGCGACAAAAACATTGCGTTCGTTAAGGTGTTGTGGCAAAATCACCACACCGAAGAGGCCACGTGGGAGTGTAAGGACGAAATAAGAGAAAAATTCCCTGAGTTAGTATACGAGTTGGAGACTTTCGGGGACAAAAGTTCTTTTTAGGGGTAGATAATGTAACGCCCCGTTAGGTTATATATAATAATAATAATAATAATAATAATAATAATAATAATAAGAATAATAATAATAATAGTAAAAAAAAAATAATAAAATAAGCAAGAAAAAAAAATTAATCTCCGCCTCTCCTTTAATCTCTCCACCCTACCCTAAAATACCTCCTCATCGGTCATCAATAATTCTACAAACAAAAAAGAAAAAGAAGGAGAAAGAAAAGATTTTATGGGGAGAAGAAAGGCAAATAGATCTTCCGGGAGAAAAAAAGAAAGATAACGAAGAGATAGTTAGGCAGATAATTGAAGAGAGATATCATTTTGAGAAGGTTAGTAGTCGGATTTACCTTTTCCTTTTTCTTGTATAGAAGGATATTAATATGTTGTAGTTATTTAGATCTGAGTTGAGTTAGAAATGATGATATCTTAACAGTCCATTAAAATTTGGTAGGAGAAAAGAAATACAAAGAAAAGAGGGGAAACTGTAAAACAAGATCAAACAATCAAAAGAAGGGAAGAGAAAAGAGAGAGAGAGAGAAATAAAGAGATTTCCAAATTAAAAGAAAAAAAAAATGAAGAGTGAGAGAGAGAAAGATTTAGCAAAACGATAGAAATTGTTGTAAACAACTCAGCAAGAACAAAAAATCAGGTAATTGGACTGTAGAACAAAGTTAAAGGAATTAGATATGAGAATAGAATTAGAAAAGAATTAGAATTAAAAGGAAAAAAATGGAAGAGATGAAGATTTTAAGAAAGAAAGAATAGAATTGATTGAAAATGATTCGGTTAATTGTATAAACATTTCTAAGGAAAGAAATGAAAATCAGATTCCATTGAAAATGGCCACTACAATAATGAATTAAAGAAAATGATGATTCCTAATATTTTTAAAGAAAGAAAAGAGAAAGAAAATCAATATTTATAGGAAAGAAAAGAAAATCAGATTCTAAGAGAGTAGATAAACGAGTGATAGAGGTAAGTGGAAAATATGAGAAAATNATCAGATTCTAAGAGAGTAGATAAACGAGTGATAGAGGTAAGTGGAAAATATGAGAAAATTGTTATGATTTGTACCCATTAAATATAATATTATTAGAAACCATATTTAGATTGAATGATTCAAGTAGCATGAAGTTTATTACCCAATACAATTTAGAAACAATGAAAACATGGAATTCGATTTTTTACTGAGACCGTTTTAGAGCCGTATTTTACATTGTTAGTTGGATTATTAATTAAAATGTGAAATACTAATGAAAGATGACGAACGGTGCGATATGAAGCAAACTCCAGCAATCTTTGGAGCAGCTCTCGAGGAACGGGAGCTTACGTTAATTAAATTAGGGAATACTTCGGCTATGGCCAACCAGGTAAGTGGCTTTACTATAGGATAGGCTAAAAATTGTATGAGTTATGATGATGTATGAACTATGTCGTACGATGCGGTATATGAGTTATGATGATGTATGAGTTATGATGATGTGTGAATTACGATACTTGATGATGTGCTCAGTATATATATTTTTTGATGAATGTCGTACTTGATATGTTTGGTGCACTTTGTGGCAATATGATGAGTATGATGATTGCGTGACGTTTACCTTAATATGATGATATTTTCCATATTGAGCATGCTATATGATGATGAGTGCCATATTGCATCATGTCGTTAGATCGACATAGAACACAACCCTAAGAGCGTGAAAATGATATTAAT